>NC_083582.1:47873419-48073419 GCF_027579695.1 Neoarius graeffei | reverse complement strand
AGAAACAAATCTGGTCACTATTAAAACGAGGGGAAAAACACTTTCATCATCCACATGCACACTTCCTCGTGCACATTCACTTCTTCAACCCACTGGCAAAGCTACCAAAACATCACCTGGCCAGTCTGAAGATAGACTATATTGAGTCCTTTGTTTAAAACAAGACATAACTGAACAAATGTTCTCCGGATAATGTAAGAAAATAAACTTCACATTTATAGGAAAAGAAACATTTTCACATTAGTACAAGCTCTTGTTTAGGTCGTCACATTTTTTTGGAAATAAATTACGCGAGGACATCTGCAGAACTCGGATACTGGTAAGAGCTGTTGAGGTGCACTTGAATAACAAAGCCACATCTCTAGTAACATTCTTTGAAGCACTATGTTGATAAAACTGAATACATCAGGAACCTTTCATCCGCAGTTCTCAGACATGTCCACTGAGGCGGCACTGTAGCTCGCCAAGCGGGGGACAAATTATACAAGCAGAACTGAAGATAAAACTCCGTTATTAGGAAGTAAAGTGGAGGTCTATTGCTTGGTGTGACCTCCATTTTTTTGGCACATTCAAGTCATATTTAACCAGCGGAGATTTAGTTTTCAAATGATGAATAGCAATGTATGAAAATCCTAAGAGGGGCGCTGCCTAGACATCTACCTCAATCTTGAAGGAAGCATTCTATGCAGTTCTAAGCATTCTATGCAGTTCTATTATTGTCCATTCCTTCCCGCTGCTGGTGATTTAACTTCCTCAAAATGTAAACATTCTGTCTCTCATGTGAAACTATTTAACAGTTATTCCACGAAATCGAGTCGTACATGAGCTGACAGCCGACAAGGCGTGTAGCACCGAGTTGGCTATAAGCCATGAGTGGAAGATTGAGTGGAATATCTTTTATTCTATCCACATTCAATGGATTTTGAGAAACAGCTTTTTTTATTTTTAGCAAATTCGATAAATAAAAACTTTATACAAAATGTCCGACAAAATCTCATCTCATTATCTGTAGCTGCTTTATCCTGTTCTACAGGATACAGCAGGCAAGCTGGAGCCTATCCCAGCTGACTACAGGCGAAAGGCGGGGTACACCCTGGACAAGTCGCCAGGTCATCACAGGGCTGACACATAGACACAGACAACCATTCACACTCACATTCACACCTACGGTCAATTTAGAGTCACCAGTTAACCTAACCTGCATGTCTTTGGACTGTGGGGGAAACCGGAGCACCCGGAGGAAACCCATGCGGACACGGGGAGAACATGCAAACTCTGCACAGAAAGGCCCTCGCTGGCCATGGGGCTCGAACCCGGACCTACTTGCTGTGAGGCGACAGCGCTAACCACTACACCACCGTGCCGCCTCCGACAAAATCATTTCCGCTTAAAATGTAAACAAACCAGCGAAATGACAGTCTCAATTTGCGAAAAATGCTATAATAATTCTTGAAAAATAAAAAAATATATACATTCTTATCATCAGATACTTTTATTCCATATTTTGTTGCTTTTTTCCCCCATTTTGGGGGGTTTTGTTTTCAAGTAGAGTTTTTAATTTCGTCCTCGGTTGGTTCAGCAACACGCGCTGCCATTTTGTTTTTCTCTACTCATGGTAAATTAGCTGATAGCCTAGTAGTTTTTTTTTTGGGGGGGGGGGGGGGGGGGGGGCTTTTTTCACCTTTATTGGATAGGACAGTGTAGAGACAGGAAATGAGCAGGAGAGAGAGATGGGGAGGGATCGGGAAATGACCTCGGGTTGGAATCAAACCCGGGTCCCCAGATTTATGGTACGGCGCCTTATCCACCTGAGCCACGACGCCCCTGATAGCCTAGTAGTAGAGTAGCCAATCAGAGCACACGATTGCTCATATCCTGTGAACGTGGATAGAATAAAACCAGTTATTCAAAGTCAAAATACATGATCTATACGTAAGGTCTGAGATGAGGTATGTAAATGCAAATAAATCTCAGAGCATGTGGTAAGTTATTCTTGATGCAACATACATGCTAAATAGAATGAAGATACGTCAAAAAATTATTTACAGCTTCCCATCACTGTGTCTGATCCAGACATTACAGCACATTATTACTGTTATAAATTGGACACCGATTTCATTCCACTCATACAAGATTTTCGTTTGACTTTTTCGACTATCAAGAAAAACTGCCTCGTACCGATCAAATCATCACCAGTTCAACTCTGGGGGATGGACTTTGATTTGCCATGTAAAATATTCACAAGGATGAGCAGAGAAAGGAAATGATTCCTTGCGAGGAAGAAATTAAGTGGAGCAGCTCCACACAACAGACGTGTTCCAGTGTCTCGTCTCTTGTAATTTAATCACCCGGTTTGCCTCTGCTTTCAGATTCAGAGAAAGAAAGTCCTCCAGCAGCAGAACAGGGCAAATTAAGAGCAGCTTGATGTCCAGAATTTCAGCTTCTGGGCCCTATAAACAAAGAGCAGTGTGTGTAGTGGCTCCTGGGAGTACAACAGCATGTCAACACTTTCAGATGTATTTACACTCTAAAGATATGTTTGATTTCTGTGATGCAGAATGAAAATCTGTGATGTACAAAATAAAAGTAAATACAAAAGTGGATTGTACATCAAGGGCTTTTTTAACCCTTTGGTGACTGACCCCTTGAAATGGTTCTTCCAGGAACGATGACGTTTCAGTTGTCAAGACAACGGAAAAACTAAAATACAAGAGCATTTTGTTTTGTGCACAAGAGCATTGTGACGTATCTTTCTGTTTTTGTATTTTAGTTTTTCCGTTGTCTTGACAACTGAAAAGTCATCGTTCCTGGAGGAACCATTTTCAAGGGGTCAGTCACCAAAGGGTTTTAAAGAGTTATATCGATCACTTAAAACACAAGATAATTCGATAGATATGCGGGGAACATTCTCTGCATCCAGACTTACGCAGGTGCTTAACTTGATTTTCTGGGTTGTCCATCTAGCTTATTAAAATGACTACTTCTACTACCTCTGAGATTGCCATGCATTTTTAAGTAGAACTCCTTCTGCAGAAGATTTCGACTGCATCCATCCTGTCAGTTTCAATACAAATTTCATATAAAAGCAGGAGACAATTTTTAAAAACATTTTGACAACTGGGTGGCATGGTGGTGCAGTGGTTAGCGCTGTCACCACACAGCAAGAAGGTTCTGGGTTCGAGCCCAGTGGCCGATGGGGGCCTTTCTGTGTGGAGTTTGCATGTTCTCCCCATGTCTGCGTGGGTTTCCTCCGGGTGCTCCGGTTTCCCCTACAGTCCAAAGACATGCAGGTTAGGCTAATTGGTGGCTCTAAATTGACTGTAGGCGTGAATGTGAGTGTGAATGGTTGTTTGTCTCTATGTGTCAGCCCTGTGATGACCTGGCGACTTGTCCAGGGTGTACCCCGCCTCTCGCCCGTAGTCAGCTGGGATAGGCTCCAGCTTGCCTGCGACCCTGTAGAACAGGATAAGCAACTAGAGATAATGGATGGATTTTGGCAACTGCAAGAAGATACAATAAGTAGGCAAAATTCCTGGCACAACATTCTAACACCTGGAAACTTTAGTAATGTTCATTGTCATGAGCAGTCCGAGTAATGATAAATACATTCCTTTTCTATGGCTACAAATTTATCTCAATTTAGGTGATATGGCATTCATCCACATTACTTGGCTGTTGGTTTGTACCAGACCCAAAAAGAGACCAAGATAAATCATTTATACATCTAGATAAATGAAGTTTTCACATCATGAACTAGACATTTTCACCTCCAAGATATCTAGTAAACATACAAACAGCACCAGTGAGACATTTAGAGAAATGGAAACAGTGTGACTGCTTTTGAACAATTTATATGATTATTTAGTTCATATTTCATAATGTCAAATTTATATCGTTAATATTACCCTCAAAGGGCACTCTGGCAGTCTTGGCCACAGTGAATATTGCACAAGGGGGAAAAAAAAAACACTTAAGTTTAATGTCTGAAAAGCAAATAACTCAGGCTGTGTTTTGGACAAACATGCACAAATGTCTGAGTAGCTCCCGAGTCCATAATAAACAATAATTAATCAAAATGAAGCTTGTCATATCAGGAATTATCTCCATACTAAATGCACTGCAGTCTGTATACCAATTTTGGAATGGGCAAAATACAAACTACACATGGAATGGTAAAATACAGCGAGTGTTCAAATCTACAGCGTATATTTAAATAATATTGGCTGGCTTTTTTTTTTCGCGGTATATCAGATATATTCCATTCAGCTAGCATGATACTGAATGAGTTGAAGAGGAGTTCAATATCATGCTAGCTGAATGGAATATATCTGATATACCGTGAAAGAAAACCAGTCAATATTATTATTATTATTATTACCTCGCCTGGGACGGATTCCACCAAGGGGTGAGGTATTGTTTTTGGTCGGGTTTCTTAGTTTTTTTTTGTTAACGATATTACGGGAAAACGGCTGGATCAATCTTCATGAAACTTTCAGGATAGATGGGCACTGGTCTCAAATAGAACCTCCAACATTTTGAGGGTCATCCGATCAAGGTCACCAAAAAGGTCAAAATCATTTTTGTTGTGGCTACTGGCTCATACAGTATAGAGGCACTAGCCACTATGTCATTGTGCTGTAAGAATGCAACAATCACGCATTGCACATGTGCATATATGTGTTCTGATTAAAATGGCCGGTGAGTGCATACAATTCGGTTCACCATTCGAAATAAATGGACTAGACTAAAGAAATCGCTTTCAGACATGTTTATGCTTATTACAGAGGGAAAGTGCGTTCCACTGAGCTCTAGCGCCGGGCCATTTCCAGGAAATAAGAGTTTCGGTCATGGTGACAGCGTGTGTATGTCAGCCTCAGTTCGGAGGTTTCAGTTTCAAAAACTGTAAGAGGTAAGAGTAGAATAATATTAAAAAGTACAGACACTTGGTATATTTTACTTCTATGATTTTTAAATTATTCATTTTTGGATTACGCTTCATTTTTGTGCCTACTGCCTCATAGAGTAAAATATTTTATATATGCGCTATATTTACTGTATGGACATGGTACCTATTTTTTTGTGATATCTTCCTTCATATTCATCATAAGTGCTACCAGGAGAGGTTTGTTTTGCCTGGCAACACTTTATTATTATTATTATTATTATTATTAATAATAATATACTTTACATTATATTACATGGCATTTAGCAGACAGACAGTCTTATCCAGAGTGACGTACAATGAGTGCAAATGTCAGGTACATGAAGTGCTGAACTTCTAGACAAGAAAGTTCTAGTGCCAACTGAACAAGTGACAGCAATACCTAATGTAATATGCTGTTGAAATACCAATACTCAGCCAGCCAAGGACACAAATCAACCATATAAAGTATAACTAAATACAGAACTCAAAACAGCTAACTCCAGGCTAGACCATACACATCCTGGGTTGGTCAAGACCGAAATGCAGTTACACAGCGGGCAGGGAAGCGGTGCAGCCTGAAGAGGGGAGTCTTCAGTCTGCGCTTGAAGGTGGTCAGGGAGTCGGCAGTTCTGACTTCAATGGAAAGGTCATTCCACCAACGGGGAACCAGGATAGACAGTAGTCTTGAGTGGGCTGAGCAGGAGCGGGGAGGGGCCAGGTGACTAGTAGTAGTGGATCATAGGGATCTGGCTAGCATGTAGGGGCGGATCAGACTCTGGAGGTATGCTGACCGAACCCCTTGAGAACCTGGGGAGCTAGCACCAATGTCTTAAATTTGATGCGAGCTGCAATAGGTAGCCAGTGCAGGTCAGCAAGCAGAAGGGTGATCTGGGAAGAACGAGGGAGGTTGTAGCAGTCAAGCCAGTGCTATCAAGAGCAAGTAGCACAGGCTAACAACCGAGAAACTAAGATTTCTGTCTCCAGACTCTTCTTCCACACACAATCGCCACAGTATTTTTCACTCACACTTAAGTATTCATTTCCCAATGTAATTTACTTACTTTTACAATCAACATCGACAACTACACACAATGGAGCTACCTGGTAGCCTGCCGCTAACCCCTTACAAAATCCTTTGCTCTGTTGCTTTTTGGGTGGGTCTGGCTAAGTTTTGGCTGAGCTGAAGTCCCAGTTCAAAAAGAGTAATGGTTGGCCACTGCTTGTAAATATGCATGAAGAATATCTAATGAAGTTCTGGTAGCCTTTCAGGTGTTCAACGTGTCTTTCTCTTTCCTGGTGAACAAAGAAACGCTTCTGCGTGCTTGCAGCAGAAAATTTCTCATTGAATATTTGCATCAGCTCCGTGTGATGTCATGTCTTGACAACCATGCAGTACCATAAACCATATTGAATGCTCATTCTCCATTGGGTAGAGTGATGTAATACATGCAAGACAAGTGATATGCTAAGAATATTGCATGCTATTGAACCAAATGAATGAAACCTGCAAGAAAGGAATAGAATACATGTTTTTATTCCATTGAAAAAGTGTCCCGTATGTATAATAATTACTAATATGGAACGCTTAATTATTATTAGGCAGTATTTGTATCAGGAATTTTTTTAATAACCTGGAACTACAAATCTACATGCAGTTATATTTGCAATATTTGCAACTTGTTTGCATATAACCTTGCTTAAGGCTTCCTTGTTTGCATACCCTTAAACAAAGCACAGCATTATAAAAAAAGAATTTAAATGAATTAAAGCTGCAATATATTCTTCTTTTCATGCATTTTTGTACTATCGCCAAGTGTCTATGGAGCACATGGAATGTTTTATTCTGAAAATCAT
Source organism: Neoarius graeffei (assembly GCF_027579695.1). NCBI lineage: Eukaryota > Metazoa > Chordata > Actinopteri > Siluriformes > Ariidae > Neoarius > Neoarius graeffei. The sequence goes on along the minus strand of NC_083582.1, from coordinate 48,066,641 downwards.
GCTTCTACAGTGTATTTGAATAGGCTGAAGTAGAGTGTCTCTTCACCTTTCCAATTCAGCTTGTTTTCACTGAGAATGCCCACATTAGTGACCGCGTGGCCTAATGGATAAGGCGTCTGACTTCGGATCAGAAGATTGAGGGTTCGAGTCCCTTCGTGGTTGTCTTTTGCGTAGCAGAGCGGTGCAGTGGAAGAGTGCTGGGCTCATAACCCAGAGGTCCTCTGCTAACTTTAGGTGGCAGGTGGTGTAGTGGTTAGCACAGTCGCCTCACAGCAAGAAGGTTCTGGGTTCAAACCCAGCGGCCGGCAAGGGCCTTTCTGCGTGGAGTTTGCATGTTCTCCCCGTGTCTGCGTGGGTTTCCCCCACAGTCCAAAGACATGCAGGTTAGGTTAATATGGGACGGCCTTGGGCTGAGGTGCCCTTGAGCGAGGCGCCTGACTCCCAACTGCTCCCTGGGTGCTGTTAGCATGGCTGCCCACTGCTCTGGGTGTGTGTGCTCATTGCTTGTGTGTGTTCACTGCTTCAGATGGGTTAAATGCAGAGAGGAAATTTCACAAGTGACCCAGTGACCATTAAGATCAATTTGTTTACTTGCACAAGCACCAAATACCAGAATATGAAAAAGAAACATCCACCACTGAGAGCAGTAAGATGTTTATGACTAGTGCATTTGTACTACTGTGCATTAACAGTAGCCAGTTTAATCTTCAGATTCGGGGGGTAAATTAGTTAGCTAATAACATGATCAGCCAAGGCATCTTTGAAATTAGCGTTATCTGTTCCTATTCCAAACAAGAACATGCTAATTCATTTTTATTGGCACAAAACCCTGAGCTAAATCAAAAGCTTAAAACCACACTGACCCATGTTTTCCTCGACTGTCCTGAGGAAAAAAAGCATGATGCACATGTGAGTGTAAACAGCTGGGATGGAAGATGAGTTCTTGCCAGAAATGAATTTCAGCTACAGGTTATGAAGCAGTTTGTGTTTGGGGAAGAAATGAAGGGCTGTATTGGCCACTTCATCAGGAACGGCCATTTTTGTGGCCTTCGTACTTGCATGCTAAATAGTAGATCAAAACACACTGCAACCCCACGATAAACTCCTTGGGGGATGTCCAAATAGTTTGTGATACCAAAATGTGCGTCATACTGAAATGGACCCACTTGTCACACCAAACACTCATGTTATATGCGAAATTTTAGGCACATTCTCCTTATTGTGAATTTCTCCTTCCTAATCACTATTGCAGTTCATTGACTGAGTTAAAGGATCATGAACGGAGGTGATTATTTCTTCATCCATTATGGAAATGCTGGAGGTTACCGGTGTATTCCTGTCAATGTTTTTTAAATCTTCACCATTCAGTTCATTCATGTGTTGTAAATCACAGATGAGGTCATTTATGTTGCACCGCGGAGCTGGGTGGAGCAGGGAATATAAAAATGCCACTGGTACGCTTTAACTAGGTGTTAAGTTTAGCGGTATCACCAGTCATTTTGTCCTTTTAGCAATCCTTTGATCACCATTCTCGATAACTGTTGGTAATTGACACCTAAGCGAGGCTTGTAAAGCCTTTGTTTTATGCCGTTAACATGTAAACTTGACTGCGGACTTGATTACTTATTGTTTGTCTCTGGGGAAGAGGACTGCATGGCTCAGTGTGTCATGCAAGCAGGCAAATGACGGATGTAATTGCAGGAAGAGCGTTTATTTACAAACAAGCAAACAAACAGTTCAAAAACGTAACACAAATGCAGGGTTGTGAAGTAGAGCCCTGCAGTCCCGCGGGAGTCCCGCGGGACCCGCCGCAAAGCAGTGCGGCGCGGGACAAATTTTGAAAGCTCATTGCGGGCGCGGGCGGGACCGGGAGTGCACATATGCGGGCGCGGGCGGGAGCGGTGATAAGCTGCAGTCCCGCTAACTAAAAATGTGTTTGAAATAAAATGTATAAATTATTAATTTATGTCTATCATATATAATTTGTGCTGGATATTTTATTTGCCATTAATAAAAACATTTTAAGATGCCTAAGGCCAAGTTTACATTAGACCGCATCCGTCTCATTTTCTTCGCGGATGCACTGTCCGTTCACATTAAAATGCCGGGAAACGCCGGGAAACGGGAATCCGCCAGGGCCCACGTATTCAACCCAGTTCGTATCTGATCCGGTGCTGTGTAAACATTGAGGATACGCGGATACGCTGTGCTGAGCTCTAGCTGACGTCATCATTGGACAACGTCCCTGTGACATCCACCTTCTTGATTCGCTGGCGTTGGTCATGTGACGCGACTGCTGAAAAATGGCGCAGACTTCCGCCTTGTATCACCTTTCATTAAAGAGTATAAAAATATGAAAATACTGATGCAAATACTGCCCATTGTGTAGTTATGATTGTCTTTAGGCTTGCCATCCTTCCACGTGCAAGTGGTAAGTGACGCGCATGCCCGATATGCACTGGGATCACACACACAGCGGCTCAGTCCCGAATCACTGCTCGTGCGCTTCACTCGCGCGCTCTGTGAGCTGCGCAGGGCCGGGGAGTGCGCACCCTCCAGAGGGCACTCGCTGTTCAGGGCGGAGTGATTTGGAGCGCAGGATGCCTGCGGAGCCGAGCCGCTGAGGAGAAATTTACACATTACATTTCAACTTACGTGCCGTCTAATTAGTCATGTGATTAGCGTATCCGTGTATTGGCGTTGCTGTGTGCACGCGAATCGTTTTTAAAAACGTTAATCTGATGATCCGCTGATATGGTCTAATGTAAACCCCACCTAAATTTGCAGAGAGAGTCAGATTGCCAGATTGAGTGAGGAATGGCATCTTAAATTTGCCATTGATCACCCTAACGGGAAATCCTTTGATCACTCTAATGACTCGCCGTTCACACCCAGCCTCCAGTGACCCACACTAACATGATGCCTCAATGACACCTTAGATGAGCTGGTCATCAGAATTCTGATTCTGATCCAGGAGAGGATAAATAACTCTCGTTCGTTTCTCGATTCCTTTCCTCTTCCGTGTTTGAGATCTCCGATCATGGCAGAAGAGCAGAGCTCCTTTACTGAATCTCACAGTGCTTCAAAAGTAAGTTCTGCTTTAAAAAGAGGTACATTTACCGTTAAAAAGTCAAGAGTCCTGAAATCTTAGGATGATCAATGCAAATGAAAGACAATACGTGACGGAAGCTGTGAAAGAGATGACCGAGGAGTTGGGGTTTGATGTCCAAACTGATGAAAGCGCAGAGCCACCTCCACCTAAAAAGGTCACTTTTCGTGAGTTTGAGGAATGGGAGGATGTCGGTGCTACGGGTGCTGAATCGAAGTCTTTAAAGGGGAACAGAGGGCAATATATAGAGTAAATATAACAATAAAACACACATTAATGAACCTTATTCAAGACTTACAAAAGTTTTTTGTTCTAAGGTTGGAAAGTTATAGTGTTTTGAAAGTAGCTCGAGCAAACTATTTCCGCAGTTTGAACAGCCCGCCATGATATTAATTTTATCCAATCAGAATGCACGTTCATTTTCTCTGCGTAACACTCATGACATATGTATGTGCCCAGTTGTGTTGGCTCATTGAGGTTGGGAATAGCACGTGTGAAATACCTGTTTCTGCCTCTTGCGACGATTTCGCAAGTCCACGGGTGGCACCTATCTCATTGCAGCAAATAAATTCTGCTGGACTTGTGAGCAACTCCACGTTACATTTTCCGCACGAGCACCACGCCGTGTCACCTGCACGCAGACGCTCTGCCCCATGCTCGCCATGCCCATGGTCAGCATCAGTCTCATCCAGGCCCGGCGCCGTGGGGGGGGCGAAAGGGGGCGTCGCCCCCTCGTGGCTACAGCCCCGCCCCCTCAACGAAGACTCAGATCACTTAATTGTTTTCTTAATTGTTATTGTGGGTGTATGTGTGAAATGTTGACACAGCCGCGCACACACAGACCTGTGATAAGGACAAGGGGAGGGGTCATGCGGGCGGGGGTTTTACATGTAGTCTACACTTACAAGTGCACTGTCTCTGCAATATGTAGTCAGTTTACGGGAGTAGTATTTCCCCCACCGAATTAAACGAATTCAATCACAATATTGTGAATCCATTTTCTTTCTTTGTAGGCTAAATTTATCTCCGTTTATGTCGGTGTATGTGTTCATATATGGTCCGCTTTGTGCGCAAATAGCGTAAGAATATGTGTCGTTGACGTCACCCCCCCATGCAGCGGGGGTGAAAATTCATCACTTCAGAGTGTTTTGTCCCCTACATGCCTAAACTGGGATCGCGGATTAAGTGGTTAGCGTTGACTCGGTGCGAGTCAGGAAGGCTATTACTGGTGCAGCCGCGGGGTCTGTTGATTTTTTTAAATTATGATTTTGGCCGCCGAGCCAAGTACCTTAGACTTGCATTGATATTTTGTTTTCATGCCGCGGAGCTATTTGTATGCATTTTAAATTTAAAGGACTTGCCTGTAGGTTTGTGTGTGTTGTTTTATGTTTGGCATCTTTCCAGTTGTAACCCGTGACTGTGAGAAAATTGGAGGGGTGGGTTAACAGGTGGGCACGGCTGTTGATAAAGCGCAACTGCCCTGGTAATATGCCACATGATTTTCCCGTACTAAAGCAACCTTCGGGGCCGTGGTTTTGTGGTTGGCGCAGTTAATTGTTTGAAACACGTTGTCAGACTGCCATCACTACTACACACTATATGAAAAATATTTGCCCCCTTGCGATTTCTAATTGCCCCCTTAGTAAACCGTTCCTGGCGCCGGGCCTGGTCTCATCCTCGCCGTCATCCAAGCTTTCTTCTCTTATTTCATCACCGGAGTCGAGAATACCTCTCCTAGGTTCAAACTGGTACCCTTCTAAGCCATAGCCTGCTTGCAGTGTGTCTTGCGGGATCTCTTCGTATGATTTGACAGAGCTGTCGCTTTCACTTGATGCGCCCGACGCCATGATTACACGCTTATCTCCTCTATTTCAGAGAGTTCCGCTAGTGCAGTGGGTAGCGCTGACATCACGGTCTTTTAAAAATGGCGACTCTTGTGCGGTTTAGCGTATAAAGTATTATATTTACAATTACCAAGATATTTCGTTGTTTTCTAGTATATAAATTTGATAGAATACTTAAGAATACGTTACTTTGTCACATCAGCAACTGTATATATTATAATTTGGTACCCCTTTAAACTCCGAGATTTATGATTATCTGAAAGTGAAACTCATTGGATCCGAATCACACCAATCTAAAGATATCCTGCTGTGGTGGAAAAATCACTGCTATGACTTTCCTACACTTGCCAAACTGGCACGGCATGTACTGGCCATTCCAGGTTCCAGCGCACCATCCGAGCGTGCGTTCAGCATATGTGGTCGCATACTGGAGGAAAGGCGCAGTATGTTGAAGCCCTCAACAGTGAACAATTTACTGTTTCTCCATAGCTGTTCAAAGAACCCGATAGCCTAAGCAATAGGCTTAGTTGTTTCGTTTACCTGCATTTGATTTTCTCGTTTTTCTTATTCATATTCAAACAAGGTCAGCTATGTTATATTGAGTTTAACACTTGCACGGAGGCTCAAGCCCAAATAGTTTTAGAAATGTGCAACCATAGCCCTATAATGGCTACAGTAGCCTATACTGTCGATTTTTTGTTGTTGTAGGCTAGGACTGTGTTTTGTTATAACATTTATATATGCTATGCTTATAGGGTATTCTCTAGGATATTCTAGTTAGAAATGCTTAACAAATGTAAACTGGGTTAGCCTAATGTTTTGTATGGCTGAACAATAAATATACCAAATTTCCACTTGGAATTACGTGCTCGCCTGTCTTTTATTATTATTATTATTATTATTATTATTAGTACTGTAAAAAATGTCGCATTATTATCGCGTTAACTTGACTCAATTTTAACTGCGATAATTTTTTTTATCGCGAGATTAACGATCTGTGACATGATGTAGGTTTTTCATAAGCTTTTGAAACTAGTAGAGATGGGATTTATGGCTCTTTGATGGGATCCACATCTTTGTGATCCGTTCTTTGAAAAGAGCCGTTCAAAAGACTGGCTCATTTGGCTCTTTTTAAATATTTATTCAGTTTTAAGAAGACAGCGTCTGTAAACTCAATGCTATCCCAGAAATCCTTCCTGTAATATGCAAATTTGGCTGCCTCTGATTGGACAGCGCGACGCATCAACAGGCAGAAAGTGTAAAAGTACAAAATGTGTTAAGTGAGCTGAAACAGTAAAGATCAGATTCAATGCAATATTTATCAACGAACATCTTAAAGTTAATATAATAGTGTACTTTATATTATAATCAAGCATGTCAAGCCTACCGTCACTGTGTAACCTGTCTCTCTGATTAGAGTTGTAGACTAACTCAAGCAGTAAATCACTTCACTAATGGTTCTCTTGCTAGCTCTGCTTTGCAATAAAAACAAAAACACATTGGTACAAAGCAAGCCCATTCACTTTTTTATGCTGATCAGAGAATTACAATGGTTTCTCATGTGACAAAAATGTGCGATTCGCGATTAAATATTTTAATCGCTTGACAGCACTAATTATTATTATTAGAGACACTACATGCTGAATTCAGAAACAAGGTAAATAATAAGAAACGTGAACGTGAGCTGTAGATATTTATGCTCAAATCCACTCAAAGTAGGGGGCGGGGCACCATCACGCTGTGACAAGACAAGAACTTTCCTGAGAAATAACGCGTACGTCTGCATCATGCGGGATTTGCGGGCGGGAGCGGGACAAAATATGGCAGGCGCGGGCGGGAGTGGGACTGAAAATCATAATTCTTTGCAGGCGCGGGCGGGAGTGGGACTGCACAATGCGGGCACGGGCGGGAGCGGGACTGAAAAATCCGACCCGCGCAGACCTCTATTGTGAAGCAGGCAATGGTCAAGTGAATCACAAACAAAATTACTGAGGCAAAGACTAAAGGTAGAATCAAAATACACAAAAAAAGTCAAAACCATTAAGGCAAAACACAGATACAAGGCTTGGTAACGTGAGACACTAGGTACAACGCATATCCTTCACCAAGTCTGTGTGTTTACAGAGTCCTTATAAGCACGTGCTGCGATTGCACTTGGATCCGGAACAGGTGCACATACCGTAATTAGTCCTAATGGTGCACTGTGTGTTCCGAGCAGCAACACGCGTCGACATGACAGTGATTTTTTAAATTTTTTTTTATTAAGACTTCAACTCATTGTCACTAAAGGTGGGGGACATGAACTTGGTTCATTATATGTGAAAGTTCATAGTAAAAGAGTTTGTTATAGCACAGTTGCAGGGTAGTATTGTTAATTCAGATAGTAGAGTAGGACTGAGAAGGCACATGTTTCTTGAGAAGAGAGTCTAAGCTGATTGTAAGCAAGGTCTATCGCAGCAGTGTGTTAAACGGTGTTGAAGTGCGTTATCTTTCGTGTAAAATACAGTACTAGTCAAAAGTTTGGACACAATCATAGGTTTTTCTGTATTATGACTATTTTCTACATTTGTAGAACAATACTGAAGGCATCAAAACTATGAAATAACATATGGAACATATATGGAATTATGTAAACAAAGAAAAGTGTTAAAATTATAAGAATAATTATATATTACTTCTCATATTGTAGATTCCTCAAAGTAGCCACCGCTTTGCGCACTATTAGCATCATCTTAACCAGCTTCATGAGCTGGTCACCTGAAATGCTTTTTAATTAACAGGTGTGCCTCGTCAATTAATTAGTCAGTTAATTAGTGGAATTTCTTGCCTTCTTAATGTGTTTCAGCTCAAACAGTAAATAATAATAATAATAATAATAAACAATAATAACAGTAAATAGCTCTATTCCACAACTGTACTAATCCATAATATGTCAAGAACCGCTCAACTAAGTAAAGAGAAACGACATCCATCATTACTTTAAGACATTAAGTGTCTTTTAATTAATAAAAATAAAGGAAAACCATTGAATTCGAAGGTGTGTCCAAACTTTTGACTGGTCGTGTAGATTTTATTACTAGTGAGGATTTCACATTTCAGCATTATTCCCCCCCCCCCCAGTCTTTATACTATAAAATGACCAAAATAAAGGATATGGGAAATATATACATGTTATGTTATTTACCAGCTGGGAGGTCTGTATCGTGAAATACCATGACCGAGGTCTTGAAAGTACTGACCGAGGCCCTCTGGGCCGAGGTCAGTATTCGGGACCAAGATCACGGTATTTCACCATACGGACCGACCTTAAGTTGGTAAATAATTTTTTTTCTTTACCAAATTCTAACAGAAAACAAGAGCGCCCAAAATGGAAAACTGAGCCGAGCCGCAATTTTGAATCCTCATTCACGGCTATAATGCAAATGGCTTCCTCCTTGGTATACAAGTGCACTTCCATGGCAGGAAAAAAACTATATTTTGCCGCCTATGTAGTCCCCTATTTATACAAAATTGAGTCATTCAGGACTCAGCCATATTTTTGCTCGGCGTTGGCAGCAGTTACAGGTTTTTAGCTTTCTCCTGAAATGTTTTCTTTTATTTCTTCTTCCTCAGGGTAGTAAAACTCGCTTTCGCTGTGAACACTGTCATTATCACTATCCATGATGTAAAATTAATGCTATTCTCCTGAGAAATGCTGGCAAACATTTATAAGATTTTTGATAAAAATCTTATAAATAAATCTTATTTTTAAAAAAAGATAAAATGTTGACAAAAATTGCTACTACGTTTGTTGTTGTGAATGAGCGAGTCACCAGAGGTCCGTATCTGGGGTCCATATCGTAGCATATGGACCCGCTTGCCAGCCAATCAGAGCGCAGGATTTGATGGAAACCAGACCGCAAAAAAAAAAAAAAAATTATATTTCTGAAATATAACTGTCAGTTTTATACCAAGATTTCGAGTTAAAATTAAACTGTGTAGAATACATAGTTCACAGCTCTTGTGTTAAGAAACCTCATTATTTTGTTCTTCAGCATCTTTAGTACGTATAGAAAATGGATCTGCTGTTCCATTCCCGAGGAAGCAAAATAAATAATTCCAATTAAATTGACCAGTGTTGTCTGCCTCCGGATAACATTAGTGAGTCCTGGTCTGGGACAAATGGCAAATTAAATAGCTATAAGAGATAATTGTGTGCTCCTATGAAACTGTTCATTATCAGTGCTCTTCGGAAACTGATCAGCATCAAGCTGAAGGTACAGAAAAACAAAAGGAGGAATACTGAAAATTAAGTCAATGCCATATGCATTTATTTTCTGAGTTATTTCCATCTCTACTGAGGCAACTGACAGTCAAAGTGCAATTGGAAACAGTATGGAATGTGTGCTAGTTTTCTTGTATAAATGAAAACACATTTTGTGTGCTACGGCCTGCGCTCACTACATACGATCATAACAAATCAATTAAAAAAAAAAGTTTCCTTTATAACAAGCAACAAACAGTTGGAGAAACATCTGCTGTGAGACACTCACATTCACAAACTGAATAAATGAAACCGCACTTTTGTGAAAAAGAGAGCCATCTCATTCCTTGATGTAAAAAAAAAAAAAAAAAAGAAGTGTGATCTCATGCTTGTTTGTGTCTACTGATTTCTGCAAGTGTGTAATCTAATCATGAGGAGACTGAAGGAACGTTCCTTACGTTTGCTCGACCTCCATGCTGTCGCCTCGGTAACACGAGTGCAGCATGTGTTGACTCTCTTCATCCCACAGGTGTTTTCGGAGAAACCGTGCAGTCTGTTCTGCTCTCTGAAGAAGAGCCTGGTCTCCTAATACTGCCCCCACACGGGCAAATCCTGACAGCATCAGCCCTGTTACAACATGTAAAGCTAAATGTCAGTCATCTATTCAACATACAGAGCTATATTCAGAGTTAAGCTCATACACTGAGGGTTAATTACAGAGATTTCACACACCAGTATTCAAACCACAGTTAGACCTGCTTAGACTTAAAAGTTTTAAGTTCAGAATCACTTTCTTGTGTGTTTGCAAGGCTATTTGACACACTATAAAAATCCACAAAAAGGTTCTAAGAGCATCTTAAAAAGTTAGACTGCCTTTCAGATTTTTCAAGTTTAGGTCATAAAAAGAATTTCCCCGACACCCAATTATTTTTGCTTAGTGAGCCGAAAACCATTGAATTCGAATCACAGACTTCCAATTTTATTAGTTGTTTTTTTTTTAAATGGAACAATTAATGAATTTAAGGTCATGTGGCCCTAAATTCTCTGTTATTTTTTCCCTGCTTCACCATGATCCAATTCAAGATACCATGTCATGCATCACGTGCTGGGCTTTCCCCATTCGCGCAAGGCATTGTGGGATACAAATCTGAAAACAGGAGAGGAAAATGGAGGACGCAAATAAAACACAAAAGACTGACTACAGTAACAGAAAGCGAGAAGAAAAGATGATGTTGCGAAGGAAAGGAAACACAGGGCCAAATTAATAAATATCGGCAGTCAGCGAGCACCTTGGTGTGATTAGCTGTTCATTTAGTGACAAAATGATGTAATGGTTAGTGCACGGTCAAAGCAAACCTGTAGATGGCAGTAATGCAACACTGGATGCCAGCTACTGTAAAACCCAAAAGAAGAAGAAAAAGAAGAGGGTAAACCTGCACATGTGCACAGACTTCCTCTGTCTGCTTGACTGTGCGAAGCAAACGATTTCATGCACATTATTTGGTAGGGAATCCCCTCAAATTAAATAACTTCCCAGCCACAGAATGGCCTGTTTTTCACTGATTTTATGAAACGGAAAGGCCGTCTAGCTTCAATCTGAGACACTGCTTATCCTGAAGACTTTTTTTGAGTTGAAATAAAAGTGATCCATAAGCATATCAGAGGAGCGCTTATTGTCAGCACATTTTCTTTACAGGAGAGTACACAATGTAAAATAGATACTTCATGCTGGGATCAGACTACACAATATTTTTGTCTTTCACAATGGTCACCATGTCAGATTAGTGCCATATATTCTTGCCGCGTCTTGTATGGAAAACTGACAACACTACAAGTTTGACCCCGACCAATCACCGTTCACATCTTTGCAGGGAGGAGGGTCAAGAAATTGTCAAATCATGGCTGTCAAGGAATACTTGATAGGAGATGTGAGAAAATACAAAATATTCTGACATACTAGATTTTCAGTGGGGTGTCGTGAGGCGCCCCAGATGCCACATCACTGTTCTTTGATTAGGTCACACTACAAGACCCGTTTGTCATTCCTGATATCCATATTTGGACCCTATGCTGGAAAATGGTTGGCCACGACAAAATTGTGTCAAAATCAGGCTGAATTCATGTAGTCTGATCCTGGCATAACAGTGTGATAGAACAGCTTAGAACCCATGTACACATTACAATTTCATCACGACTGATTATCTCTTGGCTGCACAAGAGTAACTCCCAGAACACAATTAAAAAAGAAAAACAAAATAAAATAATAGGATGTGATGGATCAAGTGCTATATTGTAGTAACTAATGTGACAATTACAACCAAGACTATTTATGCAGCAATATACTGGCAAAACACTAGAGTCCTATTACATCCATCCATCCTCTACCGCTTATTCAGATCCAGGTCGCAGAGGTAGCAGCCTAAGCAGAGCAGCCCAGACTTCCCTCTCCCCAGCCACCTCCACCAGCTCGTCCGGGGGAATACAGAGAGTGTTCCCAGGCCAGCTGAGAGACATAATCTCTCCAGCATGTCCTGGGTCTGCCCCAGGGTCTCCTCCTGGTGGGGCATGCCCAGAACCCCCCCCTTGGAAGACATCCAGGGGGCATCCTAACAAGGTGGCCGAACCACCTCAACTGACTCCTTTTGATGTGGAGGAGCAGCGGTTCTACTCAGAGTTTCTCCCGACTGACCAAGCTTCTCACCCTGTCTCTAAGTGAGAGCCCAGCCACCCTGCGGAGAAAACTCATTTCTACCGCTTGTATCCGCAATCTCATTCTTTCGGTCACTACAGAGTGGGAACGTAGATGGACCAGTAAATTGAGAGCTTTACCTTTTGGCTCGGCTCTCTCTTTACGACAACAGACCAGTTTAGCGTCCGCATCACTGCTGACGCTGCCCCGATCCGTCTGTCCAACTCCCGCTCCCCCCACCCTCACTCGTGAACAAAACCCTGAGACACTTAAACTCCTCCACTTTAGGTAGCAACTCCCCCCTGACCTGGAGTAGGCACTCCACTCATTTCCGGCTGAGCGCCATGGCCACGGATTTGGAGGTGCTGATCCTCATCCCAGCCGCTTCGCACTCGGCTGCAAACCGTCCCAGCGCATGCTGTAAGTCACAGATTGATGAAGCCAACAGGACCACATCATCCACAAAAAGCAGAGACATGATCCTGCTGCCACCAAACCGGACACCCTCTGCCCCTTGGCTGCGCCTAGAAATTCTGTCCATAAAATTCTGTCCTATTATGTCTTGGTTTTTTTATTATTGTTAAGATTTATTTATTTCAATATTTGCCATCCTCTCATTTATATAAGACTTTCTATTTGTCAGTTGCCCTTTGCTTTTATGTTGATTCAGATCACAAAGAAAATATTTAATTCTACACTCTGCATTTTTTATCCCTGATTTTTTTTAGTCTTAAAGGCAAGTGCTTGCATTTAAAGGCAATGGTCTATAATGCTAATGCAAAACCCCCATCTGGGACACTAAAGAAAAATCTGGCAACTTCAGACGCCCGAACTAAAAGCAGGTGATTGCATATTTTGAATGGCACACTCAGAAAATTTGCTGAAGCACATGCTTAGTCCATCTCTAGACACTCTTTATTTACAGCATTTGTGTAAACTCCCCCCACATAAATTCTAAAGTTTAAAAAAAAAAGCCACCCTTTCTGACTCTGTGAGAGTCAGATAAATAGCTCATGCCGTAAACGTCTTTGCCTGCCTTTGCCTCATCTATAGATTATTATTAAAATCTCTCTATGGTAATAATAGTAAAGGCAAGGCTTAAAGAATTGTCACCAATGCTGATGGATGGTTGATTCCTCACTGAAGCAACACCAGGACAAAAAAAAAACCCACCCACAAAATCACTAACAACATACCCATCAGTTCTTCATTTCCTCACAGAAGAGTGTGAGAAGCCCTGTCATCGCTGATTAATGCAAGTTCCTTTGGAGGTACAGATACAGTTTTAGTGAATTAGCAAAGTAATGGAGTGTATCGTACTAAGGACGGCTATGATTAAACGATGTCTCGTATTTCTTCAATTAAAAAAGAAAATCACTTCATTAATCACTATGGGAGCTGAAATCACACGCAGAGATCTGAAAGGACCCTGTAATGTTTTGATAGCCTTTCATTACCTCAGCATGTACACAGAACAGAATGTGCTGTTAAAAAAAAAAAAAAAGTGGCACGGCATTAGTCAACCTCAAGAAAATATACACAGCAGTGTTGCTGTTAGGAAACAATGCTGTGATCTTGCATTTATAAAACATGATCAATAATGCAAGCGGGTAAGATTATTTTAGTCGTGCCTCTGAACTTATTTAGGGAACACACTAAGTGAATAGGAGTAATTCTTTACAACAGTAGATATCAATATCAGTCCAACAGCTGATCACTGATATTCTTACAAGTATATTTTTATGCATTGGAATTTTTGTAAATGTATTTTTATGCAAATATGACTTCATCTAATTAAATCTACATATGTAACAAAACTAAAATCTATTAATTGAATTAAATGCATATGTGCAATGTTGGAAAATAATGATATGTGACATCCATCCAACAGTCATAATTCTGATAGTCATTTTTGGCTAAATTATAAAAAGAACACATTTCATGAATGAAAGTTATCTAGAATTATTTAGACTTTTAGCTCTGAATGTAGAAGAAAAAAAAATAGATTTTGAGGAAAATGGCTTCCAAATACAATGTGACTTCATATGTTCCCACTGTGCTTTAGAGGCTTTATAAAGGAAACTGATAAAGCCTGACACATATAGAGGATATTACACGGTTGCACGATGATATGAAGTTAAACAAATGAGACAAAAATATTACGCTTGGTCATTTATTTAATGAGGAAAACAATCCATTACTACATATCTGAGTGGCAAAAGTATGTGAACCTTTGCTTTCAGTATCTGGTGTGACCCTCTTGTGCAGCAATAACTGCAACCAAACATTTCCAGTAACTGTTGATCAGTCCTGCACACCGGCTTGGAGGAATTTTAGCCCATTCCTCCGTACTGAACAGTTTCAACTCTGGGATGTTGGTGGGTTTCTTCACATGAACTGCTCGCTGCAGGTCCTTCCACAACATTTCGATTGGATTAAAGGTCAGGACTTTGACTTGGCCATTCCAAAACATTAACTTTATTCTTCTTTAACCATTCTTTGGTAGAACAACTTGTGTGCTTAGGGTCGTTGTCTTGCTGCATGACCCACCTTCTCTTGAGATTCAGTTCATGGACAGATGTCCTGACATTTTCCTTTAGAATTCACTGGTATAATTCAGAATTCATTGTTCCATCAATGATGGCAAGCCATCCTGGCCAAGATGCAGCAGAACAGGCCCAAACCATGATACTACCACCACGATGTTTCACAGATGGGATAAGGTTCTTATGCTGGAAGGCAGTGTATTCCTTTCTCCAAACAGAACGCTTCTCATTGAAAACAAAAACTTCTATTTTGGTCTCATCTGTTCACAAAACATTTTTCCAATAGCCTTCTGGCTTGTCCACGTGATCTTTGCTGCTTGTCTGCAGTTTGCTAATGTTCTTTTTGGAGAGCAGTGGCTTTCTCCTTGCAACCCTGCCATGCACACCATTATTGTTCAGTGTTCTCCTGATGGTGGACTCATGAACATTAACATCAGGCAATGTGAGAGAGGCCTTCAGTTGCTTAGAAGTTACCCTGGGGTCCTTTGTGACCTCGTCGACTATTACATGCCTTGCTCTTGGAATGCTCTTTCTTGGTCGACCACTCCTGGGGAGGGTAACAATGGTATTGAATTTCCTCCATTTCTATCTGTCTGACAGAAATGGAGGAAATTTGCAATCTGTCTGACTGTGGATTGGTGGAGTCCAAACTCTTTAGAGATGGTTTTGTAACCTTTTCCAGCCTGATGAGCATCAACAACGCTTTTTTTCTGAGGTCCTCAGAAATCTCCTTTGTTCGTACCATGATACACTTCCACAAACATGTGCTGTGAAGATCAGTCTTTGATAGATCCCTGTTCTTTAAATAAACCAGGGTGCCCACTCACACCTGATTGTCATCCCATTGATTGAAAACACCTGACTCTAATTTCACCTTCAAATTAACTGCTAATCCTAGAGGTTCACATACAACCCCGATTCCAAAAAAGTTGGGACAAAGTACAAATTGTAAATAAAAACGGAATGCAATAATTTACAAATCTCAAAAACTGATATTGTATTCACAATAGAACATAGACAACATATCAAATGTCGAAAGTGAGACATTTTGAAATTTCATGCCAAATATTGGCTCATTTGAAATTTCATGACAGCAACACATCTCAAAAACGTTGGGACAGGGGCAATAAGAGGCTGGAAAAGTTAAAGGTACAAAAAAGGAACAGCTGGAGGACCAAATTGCAATTCATTAGGTCAACTGGCAATAGGTCATTAACATGACTGGGTATAAAAAGAGCATCTTGGAGTGGCAGTGGCTCTCAGAAGTAAAGATGGGAAGAGGATCACCAATCCCCCCAATTCTGCGCCGACAAATAGTGGCGCAATATCAGAAAGGAGTTCGACAGTGTAAAATTGCAAAGAGTTTGAACATATCATCATCTACAGTGCATAATATCATCAAAAGATTCAGAGAGTCTGGAAGAATCTCTGTGCGTAACATACAGTCATGCTTCTGTATTGGAAATCACAAAATGGGCTCAGGAATATTTCCAGAGAACATTATCTGTGAACACAATTCACCATGCCATCTGCCGTTGCCAGCTAAAACTCTATAGTTCAAAGAAGAAGCCGTATCTAAACATGATACAGAAGCGCAGACGTCTTCTCTGGGCCAAGGCTCATTTAAAATGGACTGTGGCAAAGTGGAAAACTGTTCTGTGGTCAGACGAATCAAAATTTGAAGTTCTTTATGGAAATCAGGGACACCGTGTCATTCGGACTAAAGAGGAGAAGGACGACCCAAGTTGTTATCAGCGCTCAGTTCAGAAGCCTGCATCTCTGATGGTATGGGGTTGCATTAGTGCGTGTGGCACGGGCAGCTTACACATCTGGAAAGACACCATCAATGCTGAAAAGTATATCCAGCTTCTAGAGCACTATATGCTCCCATCCAGACGACGTCTCTTTCAGGGAAGACCTTGCATTTTCCAACATGACAATGCCAAACCACATACTGCATTAATTACAGCATCATGGCTGTGTAGAAGAAGGGTCCGGGTACTGAACTGGCCAGCCTGCAGTCCAGATCTTTCACCCATAGAAAACATTTGGCGCATCATAAAACAGAAGATGCAACAAAAAAGACCTAAGACAGTTGAGCAACTAGAATCCTACATTAGACAAGAACGGGCTAACATTCCTATCCCTAAACTTGAGCAACTTGTCTCCTCAGTCCCCAGACATTTACAGACTGTTGTAAAGAGAAAAGGGGATGTCTCACAGTGGTAAACATGGCCTTGTCCCAACTTTTTTGAGATGTGTTGTCATGAAATTTAAAAATCACCTAATTTTTCTCTTTAAATGATACATTTTCTCAGTTTAAACATTTGATATGTCATCTATGTTCTATTCTGATTAAAATATGGAATTTTGAAACTTCCACATCATTGCATTCCGTTTTTATTTACAATTTGTTCTTTGTCCCAACTTTTTCGGAATTGGGGTTGTACTTTTGGCACTCACAGATATGTAATATTGCATCATTTTCCTCAATAAATAAATGACCAAGTATAATATTTTTGTCTCATTTGTTTAACTGGGTTCTCTTTATCTACTTTTAGGACTTGTGTGAAAACCTGATGATGTTTTAGATCATATTTATGCAGAAATATAGAAAATTCTAAAGGGTTCACAAACTTTCAAGCACCACAGTATAAGCTGATCTGTATCTCAGAAAGCAAGCTTTTCAGGCATATATTACATGATGTGATTGCACCAAGTGGGTGGTGTTTAAAAGTCTTCTTGTGTGTGGACAAAAACAAAGAAATAAACACTTTGGATATTTTTATATTACCAAAATCAGCAAAAATCTGAAAAAGGATTGACATGACTAGCTGTGGTGTCTTGCCTTAACTAAATCTGGTTACCTTGATTAAATCGCTGCATAAGCTTAAGTAAAAAGACTAAAGCAGAAAATATTTAAGGTGCATATGGATCGTACCATTCCATGAAGCCAACATTTTAGTGTCCAGGTGAGGTGGAGGCCGCGCTCCGCGTACATCGGCCAGTTTGGCCCTGGCACTGGCCAACACTTCAGTCACCTTATTCACACTCAGGCCAAAGTGCGCAGCAGTGAGCTCCACTGAATAACGCACAATCAGCACATTCTGACCCTGCAGCTCTCCATGTGGATCCTACAGGTACACACAAAAACAAAAGAGGAACACAAAGTCCAGATCATGCATGCATATTACAAAGTAGACAAGAGTGCTCTGAGAGCACAATATCCCCCGCTAGCAACTCTGCTAAAATGCAATTGAATTGAACGAAATTGCAATATGTGTATTAACGACATATACCAAAGAATCCTGTCAAGTTTCATGAAATTCCTCAAAAAATTGAGAGAGGAGTTGATTTCAGAAAGTGAGTACCCTTCCCGGGATGGACGGACATCGCCACGACATAATCCCCCTTCGGGCCTTTCGGCCAGTAGGGGATAAAAACTAACCTGATATAGTATAAACATACAAAGGTTAAGATTTTGTATAAAGTGGTTTCCAAAGTGGCACAACAGAAAAACATTCACCCTAACATCATGAAATTGAGAGTTTGAATCCCAAAGATTCCACAGCTATCCATGGCAGGGAGAAAAACGGACCATGATCTCCGGTTGGGAGGAGTGGAATGTCTTCATTCCCCTATCAGTCACAGCAACACTAGACACCTGAGGGTGTTTAAGAGGTTGTGTATAAGGAAGAAGGTAGACAGCGCTTTCCTCAGTGTGTGTTATGCTGCCCAGTGAGCAGCAGTTCAGAAAGATGTGGTTGGCTGTTTTCATGAGTCTTTGAGGAAGCATGTTAGCCTTCACCCTCCTGGTTTGGTAGCTGTCAGATGATAGTAAAGAACTGGAATTATCTAATTATTGAGTCTCATGATGATGTCAGGGGAAAAAAAATCTAAATACAAAGACAAGTTCACATCTACAGGGTGTTTCAAAAACTTTTACATCATTTCACAATCTAATAACTTTATCAATTCTCGTTCAGGCGGCACGGTGGTGTAGTGGTTAGCGCTGTCGCCTCACAGCAAGAAGGTCCTGGGTTCGAGCCCCATGGCCGGCGAGGGCCTTTCTGTGTGGAGTTTGCATGTTCTCCCCGTGTCCGCGTGGGTTTCCTCCGGGTGCTCCGGTTTCCCCCACAGTCCAAAGACATGCAGGTTAGGTTAACTGGTGACTCTAAATTGACTGTAGGTGTGAATGTGAGTGTGAATGGTTGTCTGTGTCCATGTGTCAGCCCTGTGATGACCTGGCGACTTGTCCAGGGTGTACCCCGCCTTTCGCCCGTAGTCAGCTGGGATAGGCTCCAGCTTGCCTGCGACCCTGTAGAAGGATAAAGCGGCTAGAGATAATGAGATGAGATGAATTCTCGTTCAGTTGACCTCAAATTTTAAACAGCATGTGTGGAAGCAGGTCAAAATTTTATGCTTTTATCTTTTTAGGTATAGAAATGCCATTCATTGGAAAAGAAAAGGCGTTTTGTGCGTTAGAGTACGCTTGAACACAGTCGAACAAGACCGTACAGCGTGCATTTATGAGAGCATTCTCTAAAAATGCACCAACTGCAATGAAGATTTGGACATGGCACAAAAAGTTCAAAGAGGAAGGCTGTGTGTGTGCAGGGCAAAAGGAGCTGGACAACCACCAGCATCAGAAGAGACGGTCGAACGAGTGGGTTCACGAATATAGAAAATTTGTGAAATCGTTCATGGAATCCACATACCTTTGAATTTCTCATTCAAATTTTGAGGAATAAATCTTATATTGCTCAACATTAAGCCTGTTCAGTTTCATTTGCCTTGACTATGTAGTTTCTGGGATATTTACATCTCAGATAATATCAAAATATTTTGAAAACACCCTGTATATAGGAAAGACAATTTGAAAACTAAAATGCAAGTAGTTAAAAGTACTGAATAGATAATTTCCAAATAATTAACTGAAAAAGCAAAGTAATATAATTTTTCTTCTAAAAAAAAAAAAGACAAATGTTTGCAATAGAATTTGAAAATGTGTTATTAATAAGTTAAAGGGGAACTGAAGTCATTTTTAAAGTTGCTTTATTTCTTAATTAACGTGTTATTCAATTATGTTTTCGGTCTTATTAACCTTACATCATGACTTGTATTGGCATATTATATTCCACTTATCGGCCTTTTCAGTTTTTAGCCATGTTGAATGTAGTTCGTATGGTCCACGGCAGGCATCGCTTATCTGTGTGATCTTCACGAGACTTGTGCGAGACTTCAAACGTGAAGTGTCAGCGCCGCTATTTTAAAAACTATTTACACAGCGGCCAGATCGCCATATAATTCCGATTTAGATTAATTTCGAGATTTGCCAGCTTCATCAGTGATGGAAATTATTCCATGCGACTTCGAACCAACATGGAGTAGAGAAGAGTTGGAAAGACGACAGGATAAGGACTAGTCCGTCGCGCTGGGATTTACGTCATTACTGTCGCTCAGTTAAAACATTGCCAGATCAGGCGGATGGTGGGTTTTCAAAATAATAAATACATGCATGTATTTTTGTGATAAATACATATTATACCGGGCGGCACGGTGGTGTAGTGGTTAGCGCTGTCGCCTCACAGCAAGAAGGTCCGGGTTCGAGCCCCGTGGCCGGCGAGGGCCTTTCTGTGTGGAGTTTGCATGTTCTCCCCGTGTTCGCGTGGGTTTCCTCGGGGTGCTCCGGTTTCCCCCACAGTCCAAACACATGCAGGTTAGGTTAACTGGTGACTCTAAATTGACCGTAGGTGTGAATGTGAGTGTGAATGGTTGTCTGTGCCTATGTGTCAGCCCTGTGATGACCTGGCGACTTGTCGAGGGTGTACCCCGCCTTTCGCCCGTAGTCAGCCGAGATAGGCTCCAGCTTGCCTGCGACCCTGTAGAAGGATAAAGCAGCTAGAGATAATGAGATGAGACATATTATACCGAGCGCATTTCCCACATAATCCTCACTAAGGTTTCGGACAGCACTACAAAATGGCTTCCCCACTATATAGTGAGTAGGGAGCGATTTCGGACACAGGGAAAACTTCCGGTTTGATTACGTCAGCATTAGAAGGAGGGTGCGCACGTCTTTTGACAACGTTGGCAGGTGTTGGTCACTTTGATTTCCGCTGTACGTTTTACTTCCGTCCTATGATGTCTCACACAGGTCTCAGCAAATCTTGTTTACGGCCATTGCTTTGACATATGGACTGATATATTACATAGCATATTTCAAAACACTCATAACTTGCTATAGCAGTGACAAAGTAGCTGTCAGAAATGCATTCCTACATTTTATAAAATGAGATTCACAGAATTTTGATAATAAAGAGTTTGCCTTTAGCTCTCCTTTAATGACCACATGACTTTCACTACACAGGTCCCTTATTGACAATCCTGAACCGAGATAATGATACTATATTGCACAGAAATCTGGGACTGGTAAAAAGAGTCATGGCTTTCCTTGCTCTGTTCTCGGACCTCAACAATGCTGCATGTTTTCCAAGACCAGTCAGACTTTTCACCCACATTGATGAGCAATTTGTGAGGATGTATGACTGCATGACTAAATAACTTAAACAGCTATTAATACTGCTTGTATCTCTGTAGGTGGAGTTACCATGATTTTAAAATGATATGGAATTAATAAAACAGGCCATGTATTCTTCTTCTTTCGGCTGCTCTCTACGTTCAGGGTCGCCACAGCAGATCTGTTCTGCATATTTGATTTGGCGTAGGTTTTACAGGGATGCGCTTCCTGATGCAACCCTCCCCAGTCTATCTGAACTTGGGACTGGAATTAAGTATGCACCATCTTGTACATTCCCAGCGGTTGGGTATTTTACTTGATCTGCATGTCTTTGAACCATGGGGGAAACTAGAGCACCCAAAGGAAACCCACGCAGGTATGGGGAGAACATGCAAACTCCACACAGAAAGGTCTCCGCCGGCTGTGAGGTTCAAACCCGGAACCTTCTTGCCGTGAGGCGACAGTGCTAACCACTACACCACCACCATATTGATTAGTTAAAAATCGCTCTTAAAACTCAACATATATCCACATTCAAGAGATATCCCTACTCCATATTTAGGATTATAGTATGTCTTTATAACTGAGGTTGCTGCAGTATAAAAATACTTGAGTAATATAAATGTGTGTGTATTGTGCTCATAAATTTATTTAACTGCATTTATTTTCAGGTTATTATTTGTTTTCATACCACACAGCACACTGCTAAACTTATGTTTGTTATAAATCAATGTTAAATAAATTCGACCTGCTCCGGCTGTACGTTGCCTTGTTCTTTAACACCGTAATGATGCATAAAGATGTCAGCTTGTGTTGCACCCCCAGTGGCCTCGTCCACTGTGTTTGAGAGCAGCTCTCTGATCTCCGCTGCTGTCCACACACAGAACGCACCTTCCCTTTTTTTGCTGGACTCGGCTGTGGGTAGAGAGTCTGCATCCTCAGCGCTGTAGAAGCCACCAGACTGCAGGGGGGAGCACAGTGTTAGAAAATAAATTCAAGTTCCTTATTATATAATACATGATTAGAACACATGATTACCCATGTTAACACAAAAATATAGTTATCTATATTATCCTTTCCAGAAGAAGTCACTGGGACAACATACACGTGGCTTAATTAGAGATTCATTCTGCTGAGCGCTCTAGACAATCCCAGGATGCCTTATTAAAATGGATCCTAAGAGATTGAGGTTCACAGAACGGTACGAGAAACGTTTTTTGTTGACCCTTGCAATGTAACCTCTTCCTTTTAGTGTAAATGCATGAAATCTGACTTATGCCACGAGAGCTCATGTTAAAAAATACATTTGTACTACATTAGGGTGGGGAATTCTTCATAATTGCTTTCTAAATCATAAGAAATATATAACCCTCATTGAAAAGGATTTTAATTGCCTTTCATTCACTGACACTGGACTATTTATCATTCCATGTGCATGGTGGTATGACCTCAAAATGTGACGAGTTTTCCACCATCTGCTTACTGTACAGTGGTGCTTGAAAGTTTGTGAACCCTTTAGAATTTTCTATATTTATGCATAAATATGACCTAAAGCATCATCAGATTTTCACACAAGTCCTAAAAGTAGATAAAGAGAACCCAGTTAAACAAATGAGACAAAAAATATGATACTTGGTCATTTATTTATTGAGGAAAATGATCCAATATTACATATCTGTGAGTGGCAAAATTATGTGAACCTCTAGGATTAGCAGTTAATTTGAAGGTGAAATTAGAGTCAGGTGTTTTCAATCAATGGGATGACAATCAGGTGTGAGTGGGCACCCTGTTTTATTTAAAGAACAGGGATCTATCAAAGTCTGATCTTCACAACACATGTTTGTGGAAGTGTATCATGGCACGAACAAAGGAGATTTCTGAGGACCTCAGAAAAAGCGTTGTTGATGCTCATCAGGCTGGAAAAGGTTACAAAAGCATCTCTAAAGAGCTTGGACTCCACCAATCCACAGTCAGACAGATTGTGTACAAATGGAGGAAATTCAAGACCATTGTTACCCTCCCCAGGAGTGATCGACCAACAAACAGCACTCCAAGAGCAAGGCGTGTAATAGTCGGCGAGGTCACAAAGGACCCCAGGGTAACTTCTAAACAACTGAAGGCCTCTCTCACATTGGTTAATGTTCATGAGTCCACCATCAGGAGAACACTGAACAGCAATGGTGTGCATGGCAGGGTTGCAAGGAGAAAGCCACTGCTCTCCAAAAAGAACATTGCTGCTCATTTGCAGTTTGTTAAAGATCATGTGGACAAGCCAGAAGGCTATTGGAAAAATGTTTTGTGAACGGATGAGACCAAAATAGAACTTTTTGGTTTCAATGAGAAGCGTTATGTTTGGAGAAAGGAAAACACTGCATTCCAGCATAAGAACCTCATCCCATCTGTGAAACATGGTGGTGGTAGTATCATGGTTTGGGCCTGTTTTGCTGCATCTGGGCCAGGACAGCTTGCCATCATTGATGGAACAATGAATTCTGAATTATACCAGTGGATTCTAAAGGAAAATGTCAGGACATCTGTTCATGAACTGAATTTCAAGAGAAGGTGGGTCATGCAGCAAGACAACGACCCTAAGCACACAAGTCGTTCTACCAAAGAATGGTTAAAGAAGAATAAAGTTAATGTTTTGGAATGGCCAAGTCAATGTCCTGACCTTAATCCAATGGAAATGTTGTGGAAGGACCTGAAGCGAGCAGTTCATGTGAGGAAACCCACCAACATCCCAGAGTTGAAGCTGTTCTGTATGGAGGAATGGGCTAAAATTCCTCCAAGCCGGTGTGCAGGACTGATCCACAGTTACTGGAAACATTTAGCTGCAGTTATTGCTGCACAAGGGGGTCACACCAGATACTGAAAGCAAAAGGTTCACATACTTTTGCCACTCACAGATATGTAATATTGGATGATTTTCCTCAATAAATAAATGACCATGTATAATATTTTTATTTCATTTGTTTAACTGGGTTCTCTTTATCTACTTTTAGGACTTGTGTGAAAAGCTGATGATGTTTTCGGTCATATTTATGCAGAAATATAGAAAATTCTAAAGGGTTCACAAACTTTCAGGCACCACTGTAACTCAGCAAGGCAATGGTGAGTAAGAACTAGTAAGAATAATGATGCTGCACCTGGTGGCTCAGGTCTCTGGAGACGTAGTGCAACACATCACGGGACACATCTGCGAATAAGCATTCACCGGAAACCTGTCATAAAAAGCAATAACAGTAGCACATCATCAGATTACTGAGCTAAGTCATAGCTTTCATGGAGTGCCAGAATTTATAAAAATCACTGGATTATCTGTCAAAGTAAAGCTGCATTTAGAAACAATGTACTAAACTTAAAATGTTATAACAAGAATATGTAGAATAGAATACCTTTATTGTCACTGCACAAACGTACAACGAAATTTAGTTCATCATAGGAGAGCAAAGCCGCTGCGTAGGTGCACGCCACCACTCTTGGGCACTTCAGCCCAAGGCTGTCCCATGTTAACCTAACTGCATGTCTTTGGACTGTGGGGGGAAATTGGAGCACCCAGAGGAAACCCACGCAGACACGGGGAGAACACGCAAACTACACACAGAAAAGACCCCCGTCGGCCACTGGGCTCAAACCCAGAACTTTCTTGCTGTGAGGCGACAGTGCTAACTACTATACCACCATGCCGCCATGTAACATGATAACTAAGGCTACGGTCACACTACAGCTAGCGATGCTTTGCAAAGCATTATCGATGAAAATGAAGCGTTTAGTGGCGATGCTTCCCTGAGCTTCGGGAAGTATTCCCAAACCCATCTGTGAATCTTCGCTGCTTAGTTTGCTGACAAAAACATCGCCAACAAACTTCAACGCATACACTGAAATTTTTCACAACGTTTTTGGCCACTCTTGAGGTGGAGACTCATCAAAAAACAATTCACAAAGCTCGGAGAACATCCGCTGTGCGATTGGTGGCGATGCTACCAATTTTTAATCGCCAAGTATTCGCAAACCCATCACGAGCCATAGCGTGACCAGTGCCTTAGGAATAAAACACAGTGGGGCATGCTGTTATAGGACAATAATCAACAAGGTTGTGCAATAACCCTAAAGTTGCTTATTTTCCTATAACATCAAAGTGTTTTTTCTAATATTATAATTTTCCAATGTTAACTTCTTATTTTATTTTTTAAAGAACAACTTTGCTTTTTAACTATTTATATTTATAGGTACATTTAATGTTGGAGAATGTCCAGGACACCGTTACACAGTTCCTTCTATTAACTGTTCTAACATTTTTATACCACAGCACCATTTGAATGCTTGAATCAGAATGCGTGGATTAATTTTCTATAACAGCACGGCTCCGAGAGTAGTTCCAACTGTAACGTAAATGATAGATTAATATACATTTGCTCCTTCTAAATCTGTTATCGTTCCTGTAGTAACAGCTTATTCACAGGGACTTGCATGGCAGACACTAGACATAATCTAAAGCAAATAATAAATGGATTAAAAAAAATTATTTAACAAAAGAAAAAACATATGGTGAAGTTTGTGTACGTACAAACAAAAACAGAATGCAATGATTGGCAAATCTTTTTCAATCTATATTCAATTGAATACAAGATAAAGACAAGATATTTAATAATCAAACTGATGACGTTATGGTTTTTTGTAAATATACACTCATTCTGAATTTGATGCCTGCACCACATTCCAAAAAAGCTGGCTCAGGGGCAACTGGGAAAATTGTGGAGTGCTCAAAAAACACCTGTTTGGAACATTCTACAGGTAAATGTTAATTGGTAAGAGAATAATTGGCCATCCTCGAAAGGCTTAATCGTTCACAAGCAAGGCTGAAATCGAACCGAACTTGATTTCTCGTAATCGAGCTACGTGACCTAGATTATGCGATTGTAGCTGAGCTACTTAGTGCATCTAAACCCTATCGAGCTATGTAGTCGAGCTACTTACTTCAGCACTGCCCCTTCCGGAAGTGACGAGTGACGAGACCACAAGCGGGAAACACAACAGCCTCGGTCGGCATGACAACGTTGTTGTCCATCTTCTCTCTCTCGATGTTGCTGTCCTCGTCGTCGTTCTTCTTGTGAACACGGAACTGATAACTTTGTTTATACTCTTGAATAGCTCTTCTTCATGATGACAACCAGAAGTGTACCAACACGATGGGGCGTGTAGCGCCACCCGTGGCTCGGGTGCACAATGTACCTCACACAATAGCTCGATTTCCTTGTGTGCATGTAGGATTGGATTTCTCTGGCACCCCTGCTGGGACCCTTTGCTCGATTACTGACAGTAGCTCGATTTGGATGTGCATGTAAATGTACTGAATGTTTCTCAACATACAATTGCAAGCAATTTGGGGAGTTCACCATTAACAATCCATAATATCATCAAAATATTCAGAGAATCCAGAGAAATCTCTGCATGCAAGAGGCAAGGCTGAAAACCAACACTGAACATGTGTGACCTTCAATCCTTCAGGTAGCACTACATCATCTCATCTCATCATCTCTAGCCACTTTATCCTGTCCTACAGGGTCGCAGGCAAGCTGGAGCCTATCCCAGCTGACTACAGGCGAAAGGCGGGGTACACCCTGGACAAGTCGCCAGGTCATCACAGGGCTGACACATAGACACAGACAACCATTCACACTCACATTCACACCTATGGTCAATTTAGAGTCACCAGTTAACCTAACCTGCATGTCTTTGGACTGTGGGGGAAACCGGAGCACCATGGAGGAAACCCACGCGGACACGGGGAGAACATGCAAACTCCGCACAGAAAGGCCCTCGCCGGCCACGGGGCTCGAACCCGGACCTTCTTGCTGTGAGGCGACAGCGCTAACCACTACACCACCGTGTCGCCAGCACTGCATTAAAAATTGACAATTCTATAAAGGATATTATTACACGGACTCAGGAACACTTTGGAAAACCGCAGTCAGTAAACACAGTTCGTCGCTGCATCTACCATGCAAAACGAAAGCCGTTTGTTATAGAAAAGTAATGACAAGTTGTATTTTTATTTATTTTTTACTTTAAGAAAGAGAGGCTTGTGAGGGAATAACTGTTTATAGCTGCTAGAATGTAAGTGATAACAGAAATTAGCTTATTTTGCAGATGTTCCACAAGTGTAACAGGCCATTCATTAATAATTTAAAAATTGCAATAATTGGCAAAATGCCAATTTAGGAATTACATTTTTATACCACAGCACCATTGATGTTGCTAATAAATGGCTTTCGCTTTGCATGGTAGATGCAGCGACAAACTGTGTTTACCAACCGCGGTTTTCCAAAGTGTTCCTGAGCCCACATAGTAATATCCTTTATAGAATTAGGTCAATTTTTTAATGCAGTACTACCTGAAGGATTGAAGGTCACAGATGTTCAGTGTTGGTTTTCAGCCTTGCCTCTTAGGCTACATCCACACGACAACGAGATTTTTTTTTTAGCGGGTAAAAAAAATATATATATATATCGCGTCCACATGAGCAACGGATCAGTAAAATATCAGGCACATATGGCAACGCAACGCTTGCTGAAAATGATGCAATACACATGCCACACCTCTACGTGCACTGTAAGACGGTCCCATTGGAGACACCAGAACAATAGAAGAAGTAGGACGCATGTGCATAAACCCCTTCTTCTACCCGGCACTGAACTACTACTACTCTGGGGTCCGCCATTGTTGCTGTTGTTGTTACGAATGATGCACGCGAGAGTGCTGCTTGTTCCAGTCATGCGGTTGTGACGTCATCGTAAACACATCCATTCTACTCATCCAGACGACTTCGCAACGGCGCCGTTGCCAGATTTTTCCACTCTGGAAACCGTTCTCAAAAAATATAGTTTTGGGGCACCCAAAACGCCGGTGCCGTGTGGACGCCAGGCCGAAACGATAAAAAATTTTATCGGATTCACCGGAATCCGTTGCCGTGTGGACAGGGCCTTACATGCAGAGACTTCTCTGGATTCTCTGAGGGCCCGTCCACACGAGTACGTTTTTGTCGAATCCGCATAAATACTTTATCGTTTCGGCCTCGCGTCCAGACGGAGCTGGCTTTTTCGAGGTGTGAAACCGGTATTTTTTGAAAACGGGTCCCAGAGTGGGAAAATCCTAAAACGCCGGATAGCCCGGAGTCGTCTGGACAGCAAATGAGGATTTTTTCAGAAACGATGACATATAAGCCCCGCCTCTCTAACCTTTAACCTCAGCCTCCGCCGCTAGACGCGTCATAACAACAACAATGGCGGACTACAGGCTTCTACCATATAGTTCCACTTCATTGTCGGTCCACACAAGAGACTCTCCTCTTCCTCTCAGAGTTGAGCTGGCCATGATCGTCCTCTTCTCGTGTTATGAGCTTGTTTGTAAACAGCGCGTGACCTTTATACGCATGCTCCATGGCTTCTCTTCCGGTTTTAGTGTATTGGTGTGGCGGCGTCACAGTGCCACATACAGGCCTGGCATATGTATTACAGCATTTTGGGGCGTTTCCAGTGAATCCGTGTGAACGCAGATATCTCTGGAAACGACGACGTGTTTACGGAGATTTTTTTCAAAACGACAGCGTATTGGGTGAGGCCGCGTACTCGTGTGAACGGGCCCAGAATATTTTGATGATATTATGGACGGTCAATGGTGAACTCCCTAAATTCCTTGCAATTGTATGTTGAGAAACATTGTTCTTCTTTGTTGGACTATTTGCCCATGCATTTTGTTCACAAAGTGGTGAACCTCAGCCCATCCTTGCTTGTGAACGACTAAGCCTTTCGAGGATGGCCAATTACTCTCTTACCAATTAACATTTACCCGTAGAATGTTCCAAACAGGTGTTTTTTTGAGCGCACCACAATTTTCCCAGTTGCCCCTGAGCCAACATTTTTAGAATGTGGTGCAGGCATCAAATTCAGAATGAGTGTATATTTACAAAAAAACATAACGTCATCAGTTTGAATATTAAATATCTTGTCTTTATCTTGTATTCAATTGAATATAGGTCGAAAAAGATTTGCCAACCATTGCATTCTGCTTTTGTTTGTACGTACACAAACTTCACCATTATATGTTTTTCTTTGTTAAATAACTTTTTTTAAATCCATTTATTATTTCCTTTAGATTATGTCTAGTGTCTGCCATGCAAGTCCCTGTGAATGAGCTGTTACTACAGGAACGATAACAGATTTAGAAGGAGCAGATTTATATTAATTTATCATTTACGTTACAGTTGGAACTACTCTCAGAGTTGTGCTGTTATAGAAAATTAATCCACGCATTCTGATTCAAGCATTCAAATGGTGCTGTGGTATAAAAATTCCATAATAGGAATAAAATCCTATTGGCCCCTTTTGTGGATTATTAAGATTATGATATATACCATCACTTCCTCACCATACTCTCTTCCCCCCCCTTCTTGAAATTGTAAGACCCCCCCCCCCCCCACAAAAATAAATAAATAAATAAATAAATAAATAAATAAAAAAGCTTCTTACAGTAATGGAACCAATTTATGCTCCCGATTTTGTCTCTGACAGCTACAAACTGGAAACTCCTTCCAAAAATTATGCAAAATAAACATTTCCTCACAGATCAACAGTAATACATTTCCCCAATCATTTTATGTGGAGCTTCTGCTATAGAGGTTTTTCACCCACGTGACCAAGTCATGTGAGGCTGCCATTTTGGACGTCACGGCTCGAATCAGTTTGAATGCGAGGAAGGCGACAAACGAAAAACATAAAAGAAAAAGGAGCGAGATGCAGAAAACACCTTCACTATCCAGCGACGTAGGGCATTTACAGGGCGAGCAGACGGAGAGGTATTTGCAAAAATTGAGGTTAGCAGGCTTAGAGAACGACATTTACCTGCTTCCACCAGGATTGTTCACTGACGTACGGAAGTACACGAAGCCCTCGTCTTTACCTGATTTCGGCCCACATGATCTGTATACCTATGTCGTTAAAACCCCATCGCCATACACAGGTATTGATCTGAAAGCGTATAAGAGTTTGGATACCTACAAATATTTTGTGTCAGGCTGGGTAACATACCTACATCAGCGGGTCGTCCCTGGAGCCGGTGGTTGCCATCTTATTACAGCTAAGGTTTGTTCACATTTTCATTTACTTTCGGTCCTCAGGATAAACAAAATGTTATTAAATGTCATTGAAATAACTTCTTAGTCTGTTGAGACATGGCCCGTTATAAATTTGCTGTTACCAGGCAATGACCAAGAACTGTATTATTAGGGTCGATGTCTGTTGTAGCAGTGTACTAGCAGCTAGCTGTTAGCACTAGCTAATGTCAACAACATCATAGCTGGTATGTTACTGTAGCAATGTTTACATTCAGTCATTTGGATGACTGTTAAAACCTTTCAGTCTCAAGTTTTTCCTTTACTGTATTTACTAGTTTACTGTAATTATGATCCGGCAGCTATTTATACTGGATCCAGTGTAAATAGCTGCCGGAGCGCGCTCCGGCTTGCTCCCCCTCAAATTAAGCAGCGCGCTTAATAATGAGGGGGAGCAAGACGGATCGCGCTCCGGAACCTCGGCCGGAGCACTCCAGGAGCAAGCCGGAGCGCGCTGCTTAATTTGAGGGGGAGCAAGCCGGAGCGCGCTCCGGCAGCTATTTACACTGGATCCGGTATAAATAGCTGCCGGATCATAATTACAGTAAACTAGTAAATACAGTAAAGGAAAAACTTGAGACTGAAAGGTTTTAACAGTCATCCAAATGACTGAACGTAAACATTGCTACAGTAACATACCAGCTATGATGTTGTTGACATTAGCTAGCTTGACCTTCAAAATGGCGGACACCGGGGCGTCACGTGACCCTGTGACGTCAGGTGAAAAACCTCAATAGAAGAAAGCTGTGACATAAAATGATATAGTTTCTACTGGATAACTACATTTAAGCATGCTGTATTCGAACAAGCCCATGAATATACCGGTAAAGCTTGCAACCCACACTACTGTCAGAGCTGCTGTTACAGAAAATCAACAGTGCTGTGGTATAAAACCTAGAAATTATGTTGATGGAAGGGAAAACAGACTTAATAAATGAACATTTGCAAGCTACAGTGTTTTCTTTTGTGAGTCTCTCAAACTATTTACATGAATAGTGAAAGTCTAAATATCTTCATGCAGATTAATGAAAGAAAACATTTGCGTTGGTGGGAAAGGGAGTATTTAGAGAAAGAAAAATTACACCATATGTTCATCAGGCATACACACACACACAGACACAAAACACACACACAAAACACACACACCTGATATGCGGTGATGTAGGCCACCGCCAGCTGGGCTTGATCATACAGCATCTTCTCAAAGTGGGGCACGTGCCAAGATGAGTCTGTAGAGTACCTGTGAAAACCCTGAGACAGGAAGACAGATCACAGGGCTTTATGCAGTTTTATGTTCTAGGTGTTGCGCATGCATCATCGCTGGTTTGGCAAAGCCTGGAAATTACCTGAGCCACGTGGTCATGAATTCCCCCTAAAGCCATCATCCGGAGGGTGTGGAGAGTCATCTGCAGTGCCTCTGCTCCCTCCAAGGAGGCACGATTTACAGACCAGTATGACATCAAGAACATAAAATTCACTGGAATACAGAAAGAGTACCACCGTGAATGTAATTGCAATCAGTACAGCAGTGAAAAACACCACAGCTGGGTGGTGCAAACCCATGACATCTGCATATCAAAACCACGTTCATCAACAGCAGCTCTTGGGTTTTGTATCTCAGATCCTTCTGGGGTACGTTTACCTGGCGTAGGGAACTTGGGTGCATCACTGAATCCTCCATACTCCTCCTCATATAAGCGGGACAGCTGTTGGAAACATCTGTGAGCCACATCTAGAGCTGAGGGTAGAGTTTCTTCCGAGTGAGCAGAAATGGCTGTGGCCTTCCGCAGCGCATCCATCACCCGTTCCCCGCTCGACTCAAGCGCTTCTCTGTTATTCTGCCACTGAATTGGGTATGAGCATTGAGAAGTCAGACAAGAAATCATCCACAACACACATCTAACTTGTCATGGTTATGTTTACTAAACTCTGTATAGCTGACATGGTGCTACAGTACATGCTTGTTCTGCTGCTACTTGTGGTGTGTGTAGTAAAATAATCAGTGATTTACAGGTATATCCTTGGCTTCACACACTTATGCTTACTGATCAACCCAAACGCTGCTTCTGCTGTGCTCATTGTACAGCATGTTTGTAAGGTTTTATTCCTTTGTAAGGATAAATAATTGTAAGTATTTATTCTTGACCAAGAAGGCAGTAATTTATTTTGTGACAAAATTGTAAGGATTTATTCTGTTCAGTTAAAAATGACCTTCTGGTCAGCTAGACACAGTATCTTTGTTTAAAAATTCCATTCTGTCTGAACATTGCTATCATATCATGAGAATAGGCTGTGCGTCAGGGACAGCCCTGTGCTATCATATCATCAGAACATTCTGCTTATTTTGATATGAAATGTGTATAATTGATCAGAAATGTGTCTGAACAGCGCCAAGGTTTCTCACACACACACACACACACACACACATTCACATACACACCTTCACGCACACACATAGCATACACACACACACACACACACACACACACACACACACAGAGGCAGACATCAAACAGTGACGTCACTTCATTCACACAGATAACACACATAAAATCCCCTGTATTCTCTCGTCTCATGGGGGACTTGTGAATAAAGATTGCGAACTCATGGGGTTCCTGTCTTTCTTTTGCGACTCACCCCCAGAGCTCTGGGTGACACGGGGGGACTCAGGGTGCGATTTGTCAAAAAACCAGAAGGGGGGATGGTTTTTTTTTTTAATCATGAAACGTCACAAAATTAAGGTAACAATAGGCTAACAGCTCAGTAACATCCGATGATATCAAATGAATAACACTAAATGAAAACGAACACTAAACCAGAGATAGTAAATTCATCTTCCTATCTCTCTGACTAAATACACGAACACTAACACACAACAAAGTTCGCATTGCTTGTCACGTTGCTGTGATGTTTCTCTCCCTCCGGATTAAATGGACAGTGACTCGAAAATCACTAAAATACATGAATACTAAATGAACAGTTTGCTCTGATGGCGCAGTTCATGTGGCCTTTTCTGCTTTCCCGTCGATGCGCTATCCGCCGCGTTTCGCCCTTCTTTAATCCATATTTCTGCGAATTTCTCAGCAGGGAAGGAACGCACGTCTGGCCCATTGACAGCGAGGAAAAGAAGGCTGTCAGTGTGGATACATTCATTCTGTTGCGCTCATCAGTAAGGATGTGATTCATGGCGCTAAATCCACGTTCACACTCTGATTATCTACAATGTATCTATTTGCTGGGGATGTTCGTAGGGTTGCCAACTTTCTCATATCCAAATGAGGGACACTTTGTTCCGGGTGCGGACAAGTACCGGTACAGGCCCTGTACACGCACCCCAGCGCCCCAAAATAGTTACAGTACCGAATCGCCTTTAGGTGAGTGTTTCAAATGTAGGCCACTACAAATTCATTTCTAAAATAGAGCTTTTAAAAATTAATAGACCAATTAATGGATATTTTTAAGTAACTTAATGCAAAATAACAAACAATTCTAATATTATTGTCTCATTTTTCTCTTTTAAACTTTGGCCAAATAATTCATCAGGCCATATTTATGAAGGCAATGTCATAAACTGAAAAATGATTTGCTGTAGCTGTAAAACCCTGATATTTGCTTAATTGTCCATTTGAAAACCCTAAGAACCTTCTGCAATGCTTCATAGCAGAAGAAGAAGAGAGAAAGACATCACAAAGGCAGGAGTGAGGCAGAAAAGCTCCCCTACTATAGGCTGAGGTCTATCCTGTTTCGGAAGTTTTTTTTTTAAGCTATCTGCTATCCTTATCGAGCAGTTAGGCTGTATCCACTGGCTGCACCATCTGCTCTAGTTTAATTTGATGCCTATTTTGTCAGTATAGCTTAAAAATTCAGGATATGGCAAAAGTGAATGGTTTTAAATCGCAGATGACCGCGACTCGCGGTAATAGCGCTTCTCACGGCAATTACGCGATTTACACCACAGCATTGGAGTGAGGGACAGGATCTGTACCTGACGGGACAAATTAAAATTACTCAAAAAACGGGATGTCCCGCCCAATACGGGACGGTTGGCAACCCTAGACGTTCGTGAACATCAAAGCTGCCACTTCGGGTCATTTTGAAAGTGAGTGCAATGTAGACCATAGAAAACTGTGTCACAACATGCCTGTCATGTCAACTTTTTTTTTTTGGTTTGTTTGTTTTATTGACGGGGTTGTCCCGAGGATTTTTTTTCAGCAGAGATAAAAACCAGAGGGGGGGATGATCCCCACCATCCCCCCCAGCAAATCGCACCCAGGGGGGACTGATCTCGAGATGGTGAGGGCAAGAGGTGAAGAAAACCTTTCAATGTTGAACTGTTTTTAATAGTAAACATACACTATAAGTAACTATAAAATAAATAACAGAACAGCATGTAGTTATTTATACTTTGCTGTTTTTCTGAGTCTGTGGAGTTTTGCTCATGTCTTGTGCTTATGGGATTTGGCCTGCGTCTCGTTCTTTGAACATTTTCCCTGTATGGTGTTCTATGTTGCACCATAATGCCTCCCTATGTACTGTATATGTATATGGACAGGATGCTAAACAAAAACAAAAAAATTAAAAAAAATATTCAACTCCTGGCCTAACATTAGCTAACCATTAAAACAGAAAACGGACAGCTCTGACCCATCACTAAATGCAGCACACTAAGTGTGTAGTTAACAATGGGAATGTTATTCTGTACCTGATCCATAATACGCAAAAGCACTGTTTTAAATCCAGGTCTTCTCCCCAGGTCTCTTGGAGGAAAGTATGTGCCCCCAATAAATGGTCTCAGATCTGGAGTAAGCCAAACACTCATTGGCCAGCCACCACCTCCACTAGTTGCCTAATGAGGAAGAGAGGAAAAATGGCACTTGACATCTTTGAAGTGTATTTCACTTACTCATAAAAACATATACAGTGGTGCTTGAAAGTTTGTGAATCCTTTAGAATTTTCTATATTTCTGCATAAATATGACCTAAAACATCATCAGATTTTCACACAAGTCCTAAAAGTACAACCCCTATTCAAAAAAAGTTGGGGCAAAGTACAAATTGTACATAAAAAGGGAATGCAATACTTTACAATATCAGTTTTTGAGATTTGTATTCACAATAGAACATAGACAACATATCAAATGTCGAAATTGAGACATTTTGAAATTTCATGCCAAATATTGGCTCATTTGAAATTTCATGACAGCAACACATCTCAAAAAAGTTGGGACAGGGGCAATAAGAGGCTGGAAAAGTTAAAGGTACAAAAAAGGAACAGGTGGAGAACCAAATTGTAACTCATTAGGTCAATTGGCAATAGGTCATTAACATAATTGGGTATAAAAAGAGCATCTTGGAGTGGCAGCGGCTCTCAGAAGTAAAGATGGGAAGAGGATCACCAATCCCCCTAATTCTGCACCGACAAATAGTGGAGCAATATCAGAAAGGAGTTCGACAGTGTAAAATTGCAAAGAGTTTGAACATATCATCATCTACAGTGCATAATATCATCAAAAGATTCAGAGAATCTGGAAGAATCTCTGTGCGTAAGGGTCATGGCCGGAAAACCATACTGGGTGCCCGTGATCTTCGGGCCCTTAGACGGCACTGCATCACATACAGGCATGCTTCTGTATTGGAAATCACAAAATGGGCTCAGGAATATTTCCAGAGAACATTATCTGTGAACACAATTCACCGTGCCATCCACCGTTGCCAGCTAAAACTCTATAGTTCAAAGAAGAAGCCGTATCTAAATATGATCCAGAAGCGCAGACGTCTTCTCTGGGCCAAGGCTCATTTAAAATGGACTGTGGTAAAGTGGAAAACTGTTCTGTGGTCAGACGAATCAAAATTTGAAGTTCTTTATGGAAATCAGGGACGCTGTGTCATTCGGACTAAAGAGGAGAAGGACGACCCAAGTTGTTATCAGTGCTCAGTTCAGAAGCCTGCATCTCTGATGGTATGGGGTTGCATTAGTGCGTGTGGCATGGGCAGCTTACACATTTGGAAAGACACCATCAATGCTGAAAGGTATATCCAGGTTCTAGAGCAACATATGCTCCCATCCAGACGACGTCTCTTTCAGGGAAGACCTTGCATTTTCCAACATGACAAGGCCAAACCACATACTGCATCAATTACAGCATCATGGCTGCGTAGAAGAAGGGTCCAGGTACTGAACTGGCCAGCCTGCAGTCCAGATCTTTCACCCACAGAAAACATTTGGCGCATCATAAAACAGAAGATACGACAAAAAAAGACCCAAGACAGTTGAACAACTAGAATCCCACATTAGACAAGAATGGGTTAACATTCCTATCCCTAAACTTGAGCAACTTGTCTCCTCAGTCCCCAGACATTTACAGACTGTTGTAAAGAGAAAAGGGGATGTCTCACAGTGGTAAACATGGCCTTATCCCAACTTTTTTGAGATGTGTTGTTGTCATGAAATTTAAAATCACCTAATTTTTCTCTTTAAATGTTACATTTTCTCAGTTTAAACATTTGATATGTCCTCCATGTTCTATTCTGAATAAAATATGGAATTTTGAAACTTCCACATCACTGCATTCTGTTTTTATTTACAATTTGTACTTTGTCCCAACTTTTTTGGAATTGAGGTTGTAGATAAAGAGAACCCAGTTAAACAAATCAGACAAAAATATTATACTTGGTCATTTATTTATTGAGGAAAACGAGCCACTATTACATATCTGTGAGTGGCAAAAGTATGTGAACCTCTAGGATTAGCGGTTAATTTGAAGGTGAAATTAGAGTCAGGTGTTTTCAATCAATGGGATGACAATCAGGTGTGAGTGGGCACCCTGTTTTATTTAAAGAACAGGGATCTATCAAAGTCTGATCTTCACAACACATTTGTGGAAGTGTATCATGGCACGAACAAAGGAGATTTCTGAGGACCTCAGAAAAAGTGTTGTTGATGCTCATCAGGCTGGAAAAGGTTACAAAACCATCTCTAAAGAGTTTGGACTCCACCAATCCACAGTCAGACAGATTGTGTACAAATGGAGGAAATTCAAGACCATTATTACCCTCCCCAGGAGTGGTCGACCAACAAACAGCACTCCAAGAGCAAGGCATGTAATAGTTGGCGAAGTCACAAAGGACCCCAGGGTAACTTCTAAGCAACTGAAGGCCTCTCTCACATTGGCTAATGTTAATGTTCATGATTCCACCACCAGGAGACCACTGAACAACAATGGTGTGCATGGCAGGGTTGTAAGGAGAAAGCCACTGCTCTCCAAAAAGAACATTGCTGCTCGTCTGCAGTTTGCTAAAGATCACGTGGACAAGCCAGAAGGCTATTGGAAAAATGTTTTGTGGATGGATGAGACCAAAATAGAAGTTTTTGGTTTCAATGAGAAGAGTTATGTTTGGAGAAAGGAAAACACTGCATTCCAGCATAAGAACCTTATCTCATCTGTGAAACATGGTGATGGTAGTATCATGGTTTGGGCCTGTTTTGCTGCATCTGGGCCAGGACAGCTTGCCAAAAATGGTCTGAATTATACCAGCGAATTCTAAAGGAAAATGTCAGGACATCTGTCCATGAACTGAATCTCAAGAGAAGGTGGGTCATGCAGCAAGACAACAACCCTAAGCACATAAGTCGTTCTAC
This sequence comes from Neoarius graeffei, assembly GCF_027579695.1. NCBI lineage: Eukaryota > Metazoa > Chordata > Actinopteri > Siluriformes > Ariidae > Neoarius > Neoarius graeffei. Next base: position 48,028,882 of record NC_083582.1, on the reverse strand, counting down.
CAAAGAATGGTTAATGAAGAATAAAGTTAATGTTTTGGAATGACCAAATCAAAGTCCTGACCTTAATCCAATCGAAATGTTGTAGGAGGACCTGAAGCGAGCAGTTCATGTGAGGAAACCCACTAACATCCCAGAGTTGAAGCTGTTCTGTACGGAGGAATGGGCTAAAATTCCTCCAAGCCGGTGTGCAGGACTGATCAACAGTTACTGGAAACATTTAGTTGCAGTTATTGCTGCACAAGGGGGTCACACCAGATACTGAAAGCAAAGGTTCACATACTTTTGCCACTCACTGATATGTAATATTGGATCATTTTCCTCAATAAATAAATTACCAAGTATAATATTGTCGTCTCATTTGTTTAACTGGGTTCTCTTTATCTACTTTTAGGACTTGTGTGAAAATCTGATGTTTTAGGTCATATTTATGCAGAAATATAGAAAATTCTAAAGCGTTCACAAACTTTCAAGCACCATTGTAATAGTAGCAGGCAATGTATAATAAATAGAACATAACGTGGCATGCTGTTTACTGTGATATAGTCTGTTGCCACCCTGAATTTGATTATTTTCCTTTAAAAGCATTTTCATTTTAAAAGCATAAAACACTTCAGCTTTAAATAAAATTAAATACCTTAAACATGTGAACTAAAATTAGTTCATATGTTTATGGTCTTTAATTTTCTGCAAAGCTGAAGTGTTTTATTCCTCTTAAAACACGGCAATTTGTCAACAATTATATACATTTTTATAAACTAAAGTATTAGATCACTTTTTAACCATTTATAGTTATGCATAACGTGATGAAATGTTTGCTCCCAGAGAACACTTCTTCATATGAACAACAATACATATTTTTGGTAAATAACAGGGTTTATTTAAACCAATTATCTGCTTTAGATTACGCTATAGTAATAACAACAACATATTAGAAAGAGGGCATGAGTATAAACCAGTGATTTGAACAGCACTACTGCTGAGGTGTGCTGTTATAATTAATCATCACCTTATAACTAGTTAGAGATGGGAATTCAACAGTGCTGTGGTATAAAGCAAAGCCAAAAAAAAAAAAAATCACCTCATTATACAGCCCTAAATCAGAAAAAGTTGGGACAGTATGTTGAAATTGAAATTAAATCTGAAAACAATGATTTGTAAAAAAATCTTTGACCTGTGTTGCACTCAAAACAATACAGCAGGACATATGATGTTTTACCTCATGAATTTTATTGCTGCTTTTTTTTTTAATAAACACATTTTGATGTTGATTTTTGCAACACATTAAAAAAAATTTGGAACATTAAGGCGTTTATCACTTTGTAATGTTGCTATTCCTTCCCACAACACTTAAAAGATGTTCAGGGACTGAAGACACCAAGTGATGAAGCGTTTCATCCCATTCTTCCTGCAAACAGGTCTTAAAAGTTAACAGTACAGGGTCGCTGCTTTCATATTTTTCATTTCAAAATCCTCCACACATTCTCTATTGGGGACAGAGGGGACAGGCACCCTCTTCTTCCACAGCCATGCCTTTGTAATGTACACAGAATGTGGTTTTGTATTGTCTTGTCGAAATATCCCTGGAAAAGATGTCGTCTTGAAGGCAGCATATGTTGCTCCAAAATCTCAGTGTACTTTTCTGCATTAATGCTGCCATCACAGAAGTGTAAGTTACCTTTGCCAAGGGCACTGACACAACCCCATACCATGACAGACCCTGGTTTTTCGACTTGCTGCTGGGAACAGTCTGGATGATCCTTTTCGTCTTTGATCCGGAGCGCATAGCGTCTATTTCTTTCAAATATGACCTGATTTGTCTGACCACAAGTATACATTTCCACTGTGTGATGGTCCATCCCAGAAGCCTCTGAGCCCAGAGAAGTCGATAGCACTTGTGGACCCAGTCAACAGAAGACTTCCTTTTTGCACAGTAAAGTTTTAACTGGTATTTGTAGATGTAACTCTGTATTGTAGTGCTTGACAAAAGGTTTGCCAAAGTAATCCCGAGCCCATGTGGTTATATCAGCTATAGATGAATGAGGATTCTTGATGCAGTGCCATCTGTGGGATTGGATCACAGGGTGTTCAGCTTAGGCTCGTGCCATTGCCCTTTATACACCAAACTTCCTCCAGATTCCTTGAATTGTTTAATGATATTATGCACCCTCGAGGATGAAATATCCAAATCCCTTCATATCTTTTTTTGAGGAACATTGTTTTTAAACATTTTAATACTTATCTCATGCACTCGTTGACAAACTGCTGATCCTTGACCCATCTTTGCTCCTCAAAGACTAGGCCTTTCCTGAATACAGATTTTGTACCAAGTCACAATTACAATCACCTGTTGACATCACCTGTTTCAAAATCACATCATTATTTGATTGTTTTACCTCATTACTAGCCCTAAATTGTCCCCGTCTAAACTTTTTTTGGAATTTGTTGCAGGCCTGTTGCACAGGAATGGATATATATTAACAAATGAAATGAAGTTGACAGAGGAAAAAAAAAAAAAAACATGAAACATCTTGGGTTCATCCTGTTTGCAGTGAAATACAAGTCAAAATAAATTTAGAAAAATCACTGCTTCCTTTTTTTAGTTATGCATTTTCCATACCATCCCAGCTCTTTCTGTTTTGAGGTTGTACTTTTTTTCTAGTTTTCTTGTGAAAGATATCAAAGATTAAGTTATTTCAAAATATTACATTCTACATCCATTCATCTCATACTATGAGCAACACTGACGTCCGTCATGCAGATTAAAAAGCATGTTGTGACCCAATTTGTTTAAATATCAGCATCATACTGGGCGGCACGGTGGTGTAGTGGTTAGCGCTGTCGCCTCACAGCAAGAAGGTCCGGGTTCGAGCCCCGTGGCCAGCGAGGGCCTTTCTGTGTGGAGTTTGCATGTTCTCCCCGTGTCCGCGTGGGTTTCCTCCGGGTGCTCCGGTTTCCCCCACAGTCCAAAGACATGCAGGTTAGGTTAACTGGTGACTCTAAATTGACCGTAGGTGTGAATGTGAGTGTGAATGGTTGTCTGTGTCTATGTGTCAGCCCTGTGATGACCTGGCGACTTGTCCAGGGTGTACCCTGCCTTTCGCCCGTAGTCAGCTGGGATAGGCTCCAGCTTGCCTGCGACCCTGTAGAAGGATAAAGCAGCTACAGATAATGAGATGAGATGAGCATCATACTGCCCAGCCCTACTACACGGTATATTAAAACGAATTATTTTCAGAGTGAACCAAACCTGTATAAAGGTCATGTAGACTTTGTCAACATCAGGTCTCTCCTCTCTGTCAACCTTTATAGAGACAAAATTGTCATTGAGGATCTTGCCAATCTCCTCATCCTCAAATGACTCTCTCTCCATGACGTGACACCAGTGACAAGTCGAATAGCCCACTGTGACCAAAAAAAAAAAAAAAGTACCATGAATGTGAAAGTGGATAAGATTACAGAAATGTACAGTACCAGTCAAAAGTTTGGAAAGACTTTCTAATTCAATTTTTTTTTTAATTAATAAAAAAGATATTTCATGTCTTAAACTAATGATGGATGTCGTTTCTCTTTACTTAGTTGAGCGGTTCTTGAGATAATATGGATTACTACAGTCATGAAATAGGGCTAATTACTGTATTTTTATTATTTACTGTTTGATCTCAAAACACATTAAGGCAGCAAGAAACTGCACTAATTAACTTTTGATGAGGCACGCCTGTTAATTGAAAAGCATTCTAGGTGACTACCTCATGAAGCTGGTTAAGATAATGCCAATAGTCAGGACTTTCCCCAAAGCGCGGATACGTGGTGCCGCCATGCTGTGCAACATTAGCGCCGCTCTATTAATTGCACACCAAAAAATAATATTATATATATATATATATATATATAATTGAACAATGCAGAGTACTTTCCGCACCGAAACCTCTCCTATTCCCCTCTGAAAATGAGTAATACTATAGAAACAGGAAGATATTGTAATATATAGGTCTAGACTATCCTGGTACTCAACCCAGAAGTGAAAATAAAGGGTTTCGCTGCATGCCCGGACTGCCATTCACAACCATACATTAAGCAACGTTCTAGGTGCCGGTCACTAGGTGGCGCTTTTGCGTGATTTGACCTCGATTTCCCCAGATTGTTCATTCTCATCTCATCATCTCTAGCCACTTTATCCTGTTCTACAGGGTTGCAGGCAAGCTGGAGCTTATCCCAGCTGACTACGGGCGAAAGGCGGGGTACACCCTGGACAAGTCGCCAGGTCATTACAGGGCTGACACATAGACACAGACAACCATTCACACTCACATTCACACCTACGGTCAATTTAGAGTCACCAGTTAACCTAACCTGCATGTCTTTGGACTGTGGGGGAAACCGGAGCACCTGGAGGAAACCCACGCGGACACGGGGAGAACATGCAAACTCCGCACGAACCCGGATCTTCTTGCTGTGAGGCGACAGCGCTAACCACTACACCACCGTGCTGCCAGATTGTTCATTATTATACTTTTTTGTTCAATAAAATTAAATATTTCTTTGAATTAACTGTTTCCAGTGTTTTCATTTCAAGTCTAATTTTGCCCTTTATATTTTGCTCCTTGTATAACTAACAAGGTAAAAACAGCTAATTTAATAATGTTGATTTGTGCCTAAATCAGCCCTAGATGCCACCAGAATGCACCATTTGAAGTCTCTAATTTCAAAATTTTCCAGAGGAGCATGCCTCCAGACCCCACTAGCAGCCTTCAGGCCCCTCCAGGTCAAGCCAGCCGTTATGGGCTGGGCACCGCATCAGTAGCAATGCTCTGATATTTTTTTTTCTAGGGAAAGCCCTGATGGTGTGCAAAGCATCATCAAGGTAAACTGAGGTCTTCTTTGTTTACTACATAATTCCATACAAGTTCCAGATGTGATTTCATAGTTTTGATGTCTTCAGTATTGTTCTACAATGTAGAAAATAGTCAAAATACAGAAAAATCTATGAATGAGTAGGGGTGTACAAACTTTTGACTGGTACTGTATTCTGATTTATCTATTTGTTATGTGCTTACCTGATAAAAATATGGGTTTATCTTCACTTTTTGCTTTGTCAAAGGCCTTTTGGCACCAGGGAAACCTGAAAATCAAAAAAAAAAAAAATTCATAAAGACAATTGTATGCCAATGGTAGATGTCAAATCATGCCCTTATTCAACACACATTAAAATATAAAATGGGTGTATTAACAATGTGTAGAAGAAATGTTTGCTTCCTTTACATGGTGGAGATTTTTTCCCCCTCAGATTAAAAAGTATTTCCTCACCAGTCCACAGGGTTGTGGGCATGCTGCTGGAGGTATGGAGATTTCTCATCGCTCAGGAGATTCGTATGTTTTGGTGAGCGTAAACTCTCTTGTCCATTGCTTCCGGATGCCATACTGAAATGGGCTGCTCCACAAATCCTAGTTTCAAAACACAGGTAAATCTTCAGACTGTTAATTTTGGTACAGTATCTACACTCACCATCCACCTGCCCATTTACACAGTTATCCAATCAGCCAAATCATGTAGCAGCAACATAATGCACAAACTCATTCAGAGAGCTTCATGTAACATCCACATCAAACATCAGGATGAGGTGAAAGTGTGATCTCTGTGATTTTAACCATGGAATGGCTGTTGATGCCAGAGAGGTTGGTTTGAGTATTTCAGAAACTGCTGATCTCCTGGCGTTTTCTCACACACACAAAAAAAACCAGTCTCTGGAGTTTACACAGAATGGTGCGAAAAACATTGAGTGATATTTCTGTGGAAGGAAGCACCTTGTTGATTACAGCAGTCAGAGTAAAATGGCCAGATAAGTTCAAGCTGCCAGGAAAGATATCGTAACTCATAAATCAATCAATCAATCTTTACAACCATGGTGAGCAGAACAGCAATTCAGAACATAACACACATCAAACCTTGAGGTGGATGGGCTACAATAGCAGAAGACCACATCAGATTCCACTCCTGTCAGCCAAGAACAAGAATCTGAGGTTATCACGGGTACAGAATCACTAAAACTGGACAGCTGAAGACTGGAAAAAGACCAGATCATTTTTTGTAACCTTCAGCTGTCCAGTTTGAGTGAGCCTAAGCCCATGATAGCCTCAGATTCTTGTTCTTAGCTGACAGAAACCTGATGTGATCTTCTGCTGTTGTAGCCCATCCACCGCAAGGTGTAACATTTTGTGCGTTCTGAGATTCTTTTCTGCTCACCATGGTTGTAAAGAGTGATGATATGAGTTATGATAGCTTTCCTGGCAGCTCGAACCAATCTGGTTATTTTATTCTGACTGCTATAATCATCAAGGTGCTTCTTTCCACAGAAATATCACTCAATCAATGTTCTTCGCACCATTCTGTGTAAAGTCTAGAGACTGCTGTGTGAAAACACTAGGAGATCAGCAGTTTCTGAAATACTTAAACCAGCCCATCTGGTACCAACACCCATTCCATGGCTAAAGTCACAGAGATCACATTTCCCCTGTCCTGATGTTTGATGTGAACATTAACCGAAGCTCTTGATATGTGTCAAAATTATTTTCTGCACTGTGCTGCTGCCACATGATTGGCTGATTGGATAACTGCATGAATCCGCAGTTGCACAAGTGTTCCTGCTGAAGGGAACAGTGAGTGTATAGGAGTAATACTGTATGTTCTGACATGTCCTCAGTGTGCAAACTTGTTTTCCCCATGTCAGTGTGTTGGCATTAGTGTCAAATTAAACAAATGGCAAATTATAAGCATATCATGTCAGTATGGGAAATAAGGCCGAACAAGCCGACATTTACTGGTAATTTTCGTATTTGTCTGTCTGTATTTCAAAAGCATCGGACCGGATGGCCCAGGAAAAATTGTAAAGATATGGGTCTAATCTACTTCCAATTTTCTTCCAAATGTTACACTGGGCGAATACATTATGTCGTAACACAGCCTGTGAAACAGGGGCCCCTGCAGGCACAATTTTAAAAATTCATAACTCGGCCACCGATGGTCCTAGTCCTGCCAAAATGTACAGGCACATCCCTCTCCCCGAAACCTTTCGAACCAGCACAAGCACAGCCCAATACAACCCCGCCTTGGCCCATCATTTGCCCCCAAAACCCCCACACGAGTGCTGTTCACCGAAAACTTTAATATGAACCAGCCTTACGTCACAGATTTCCAGAGGCCTGTAATTTGAAAACGATTGATGGTAGACAGATGTTTACCATTATCAACTTGTAGGAAATGCCATATGGGCTTTCATTTGGCACCATGACCTTTGACCTTGAATGACTTCGAAAGGTCAAACTCAAGGTCATGGATTTTCAGAGGGCTGTAAATTGAAAACGGTTGATGGTAGACAGACATTTACCATTATCAACTTATAAGAAGTAGTGGTTAGTGCTGTCGACTCACAGCAAGAAGGTCCAGGTTCGAGCCCCGTGGCCGGCGAGGGCCTTTCTGTGTGGAGTTTGCATGTTCTCCCCGTGTCCGCGTGGGTTTCCTCCGGGTGCTCCGGTTTCCCCCACAGTCCAAAGACATGCAGGTTAGGTTAACTGGTGACTCTAAATTGACCGTAGGTGTGAATGTGAGTGTGAATGGTTGTCTGTGTCTATGTGTCAGCCCTGTGATGACCTGGCGACTTGTCCAGGGTGTACCCCGCCTTTCGCCCGTAGTCAGCTGGGATAGGCTCCAGCTTGCCTGCGACCCTGTAGAACAGGATAAAGCGGCTAGAGATAATGAGATGAGATGAGATGTTTGACACAGGGGCGGCACGGTGGTGTAGTGGTTAGCGCTGTCGCCTCACAGCAAGAAGGTCCGGGTTCGAGCCCCGTGGCCGGCAAGGGCCTTTCTGTGCGGAGTTTGCATGTTCTCCCCGTGTCCGCGTGGGTTTCCTCCGGGTGCTCCGGTTTCCCCCACAGTCCAAAGACATGCAGGTTAGGTTAATTGGTGGCTCTAAATTGACCGTAGGTGTGAATCTGAGTGTGAATGATTGTCTATGTGTCAGCCCTGTGATGACCTGGCGACTTGTCCAGGGTGTACCCCGCCTTTCGCCCGTAGTCAGCTGGGATAGGCTCCAGCTTGCCTGCGACCCATTATCAACATATAAAGTGCTGCTGGGTGAGGTTTGTTTTGCCTGGCAACACTTGTTAATAGGTTGATAACATGATAATGTTGCCATATTGGTTTTGTAAATTTGTACTTTTTCAATAGTGTTATTAAAAAAAAATGTTTAAAAGGTTCCACCCCAAAACTATCCAGTTCGCCATTTTGACATGGTGCTTCATGTAAACACAGCTGTTTGACAGCCTGCTTGCTTAAACAGCTGGAAAAGCACTTTGTTTACATCACGTAGCTTGCTAACTGGGACAAAGTGACATTCAGCATATGTGAGAAGTTATTGTGTTGCATGAAACCCTGTGAAATGCACTGAAAGAGTGAGTAGGGAGCTCTTAGTGTTTCCAGCTGCGGCATGTTTGTTACCTGAAGCTGTGCTGGGCCGCAGTGCAGTGGAGTCTGTGGCAGCTGTCAGTGTGTGGAGGTGTGTGCCCACAGTCCCGCTGTACACACACACTGAGACTCGGGCTTTTAAAGAAAGCTCCACTGAGCAGACTGCAGGTTGCGGGTAAGGTAGCAGGTGACAGCAGGCGAATCCCCCGCGATCTGAGCATCATCAAGCCCACAAATACGACAGCTCTGTCCGGAGCCTCAGCCACTCCGGTACCGCCAAGGTGAACTTCACAAATCAGCCACAAGATGTCACTCTTTCACTCACTGGCTGGATGGAGTTTTATACTGATGTTTTATTTACATCCATAAATGTTGACGTCAGTTTAATCTGTCGGATAACTTATGACCAGAATCATGGCGCAGCCAAAAACCATAAATAGATAAACTCAGATATTTTGATATGTACTTGCGTTCAGATTTTTTTTTGTATTGTTTTCTTTGACGTCAATGTCTATCCTGTCCACACGAGGGCGTCGTTTATTATTTTGTAGTGCTGAAAATACCCGGAAGTGTGCTTGTGTAGCCTGTTTTTTTTTAAATATTTATTGAAAATAACAACAACAAAATACAAATACAGTTATTAATACACACACAAACAACAAACCAAGAGCCAGGGGGAGTTTTCAAATAAAGACATCCACACGACAACGGCAACAAGATTTTTTTTTTTTAGCGGGTAAAAAAAATATCGCGTCCACATGGGCAACGGATCAGTAAAATATCAGGTACATATGGCAACGCAACGCTTGCTGAAAACGATGCAATACACATGCCACACCTCTACGTGCGCTGTAAGACGGTCCCATCGGAGACACCAGAACAATAGAAGAAGTAGGACGCATGCGCACAAACCCCTTCTTCTATCCGGCGTGATGACTTGTTCTAGTCATGTGGTTGTGACGTCATCGCAAACAAATCCGTTCTACTCATCCAGACGACTTCGCAACGGCGCCGTTGCCAGATTTTTCCACTCTGGAAACCGTTCTCAAAAAATATTGTTTTGGGGCACCCAAAACGCCGGTGTCGTGTGGACGCCAGGCCGAAACGATAAAAAATTTTATCGGATTCACCTGAATCCGTTGCCGTGTGGACAGGGCCTAAATAATGAGCACAAATGAAAAGTTTTAGCAGAGTCAGAAATGATTTTGATATGGGATACTGTTTAGTTTCCTTTTCGAAAGCTATAATTTATTTAAAACTATTTATTTTTATAATTTATTTATTTAATTAAAACCTTCATTTATAATAAATGAAGGTTTTGAACGACTAAACTTGGCTTTATGAATATGGTATTTTCCTAAAATGATCAACAAATTTGTTATATGTACATCTTTCTGTTTTTTTTGCTTAGTAAGTAAGTAAAATTTATTTATAAAGCACATTTAAACACAGCTACCACTGACCAAAGTGCTGTACAGAATAAGAAAAATAATAATAATAAATGAGCATTCAGTAATAATAAATAAAAGACTAATTTGGAAAATAAACAAATGTGAAAAATAAATGAATGTTAAACGAAACAGAACAGAACCTACAACACAGACACACAAGAACACAAGAAATAAGAGGATTAGGGGACTAGGAAAGCTAGTGAATAGAGGTGAGTTTTTAATCTAGATTTAAAGGTAGGAATAAAGGGGGCGCATCTAATATCTGAGGGTAACTGGTTCCACAGTCGGGGAGCAGCCACAGCAAAGGCCCTATCACCTTTCTGTTTCAGTCGTGACTGTGGCACATGTAGTTGTCCTTTGCTAGAGCACCTAAGGGACCTGGTGACCTGCTTGTGTTGTTATGGAAACCAAACAGTACATATTTCCATCCATCCATTATCTGTAGCCGCTTATCCTGTACAGGGTCGCAGGCAAGCTGGAGCCTATCCCAGCTGACTATGAGCGAGAGGCAGGGTACACCCTGGTACACCCTGCTAGGTCATCGCAAGGCTGACACATCGACACACAAACAACCATTCACACTCACATTCACACTCACGGTCAATTTAGAGCCACCAATTAGCCTAACCTGCATGTCTTTGGATTGTGGGGGAAACCAGAGCACGCCCACGCAGAAAGACCCTCGCCAGCCGCTGGGCTCGAACTCAGGACCTTCTTGCTGTGAGGCAACAGTGCTAACCACTACACCATCGTGCCGCCCCAAGACAATTCATGTAATAGGAGAACACCTGACTGGATTATGCAGACATTACAATCAGTGCAGCATGTGGTAGTGGAATGTGATTTCTATAAGGAGGAGAGAAAGAAACTAAGTGAACCACTTAAAGAAATAAAGCTTAACGTCACACTAGAGAATATCTTAGGTAAGGCACTAGGACATATATATGGCCAACTTATAATATTTTTAAAAGAAACAGGTGTAGTAGAGGGCGGCACGGTGGTGTAGTGGTTACCACTGTCGCCTCACAGCAAGAAGGTCCTGGGTTCGAGCCCAGCGGCCAGCGAGGGCCTTTCTGTGTAGAGTTTGCATGTTCTCCCCGTGTCTGTATGGGTTTCCTCCGGGTGCTCCGGTTTCCCCCACAGTCCAAAGACATGCAGGTTAGGTTAACTGGTGACTCTAAATTGACCGTAGGTGTGAATGTGAGTGTGAATGGTTGTCTGTGTCTATGTGTCAGCCCTGTGATGACCTGGCGACTTGTCCAGGGTGTACCCTGCCTTTCGCCCGTAGTCAGCTGGGATAGGCTCCAGCTTGCCTGCGACCCTGTAGAACAGGATAAGCGGCTACAGATAATGGATGGATGGATGGAAGTGTAGTAGAGAAAAGTTAGTTTGTTTTGTTTTGTTTTGTTTTCTGCCAATCTTCTGTTACCCACTCCAATCCAGTAGGTGGCGGTAATTCACCTTTAAGCTGGCTTGCCAACCGCCATTAAACCCAAAAGAAGAAGACCCGGAAGTACTTGGAGTCAGAAATGGAACGCTTTTACTTCCTGTGGTTCGTAAAAACAACAGTAGTGTAAAATGGCTGACCTCGGTGAAGATGAGCTCAAAAAGCTCGAATATTTGTCTTTAGTGTCTAAAGTTTGTACTGAGCTTGATAACCACTTGGGGATCAGCGATAAAGACCTCGGTGAGATTAAATATTTAATAACGGTTCGGTGGTTTATTTTTTAGCTGACTGACCTGCAGTACCTGTGTGAGCTAACTGTCCGCTGTGACTAATGAATACTAAATCCCTTTATATTTCACATGTAGTATGATATCGAAGTTATTAAATATCCTATACAGTGTACTTAGGAAGGAGGTGTTTGGGATTCATTCTCTGTGATGGTTGGCTAGTTTTTATGTAAGGATGTGCTGTGGTCTTCGGTCGTAACTGAAATGGGCATCATCACCCCTAATTCAGTTCTTTATTCCAGACCCAGGGGGATCCATATCACAATAAAAACATCACAACACAGTAAAAAGTAAAACAGACAGACAAAAAGAAAAAGGAAAAAAAACCGTTGCATAGTTCTCATTAGTCATTGTCCCACATACAGGCATGTTCGCCAGTGATTCCACAAGCTAGAGAACAGTCTCACAGAGCTACGTCCAGGGTTAGCCAAAACAGCAATTAAGTTGTTTCGTGACTCAGATGCCCTGCACATAAATCTATACATCAGATTACGCAACACAGCTGCACAAGTAGCTAACAAACATTTGACTTGCACTAGACCTTCTTGGAATTCTCAGCAGCAGCCTCATGCTGTCATTGTAAGCCACCATGAGTTTCCTAATGCTGCCTTGTTTGTAGTGGCACCACAGGTGTGCAGTATACAGTGGTGTACAGTACGCTTTAAAGAGTGAGATCTTGACCGACACGGAGCACATAATAAATTTACGGCACAGCATGTTTTGCTTGCGCATACAATTTCTGACGTTGCCTATAGATATCGCTATCATCTGTCAGGTCATTAGCGATAATGTGGCCCAGATATGTAATCTCACTGCACTCACTGAGTGCAGTGCCAGCTAGATAGAAGGCAGGGAAGAGTGATCGTTTATCTTCTCTGCTCCTTATAATCATGATCTTACTCTTACTAGCGTTATATTTAATATCAAACTCTTCACCATACTGTGAACATATTCTTAGTAACTGTTGCAACCCAGCAGTACAGGGACTAAGGATGACCAAGTCATCTGCATACATGATATGATTGATTATTAAGTCACCAACCCTACAGCCAGTTCCACACACATTTAGAGACATTGACAAGTCATTCATATACACGTTAAAAAGAAAAGGAGATAAAATTCCGCCCTGTCGAACACCATTGGTGACAAGGAAGGGAGCAGAGGTTACATTCCCCCATTTCACCCTCATTGTCTGATGTGAGTAACAATAGACCAGTATTCTAATTAAAAAACCAGGGACCCCACTCTTGGACAATTTTAAAAATAATTTCTCATGATTCACGCGATCAAATGCCTTAGAAGCATCTATGAAACACATGAACATTGTAGTATTTTGTCTATTATATCTATCTAAAATTTCCTTTAAAGCATAGATACACAAATAATAATACCCTAAGAGTAACAACAGAGTATAATTACACTACCGTTCAAAAGTTTGGGGTCACCCAGACAATTTTGTGTTTTCCATGAAAAGTCACACTTTTATTTCCCACCATAAGTTGTAAAATGAATAGAAAATATAGTCAAGACATTTTTCTGGCCATTTTGAGCATTTAATCGACCCCACAAATGTGATGCTCCAGAAACTCAATCTGCTCAAAGGAAGGTCAGTTTTATAGCTTCTCTAAAGAGCTCAACTGTTTTCAGCTGTGCTAACATGATTGTACAAGGGTTTTCTAATCATCCATTAGCCTTCTGAGGCAATGAGCAAACACATTGTACCATTAGAACACTGGAGTGAGAGTTGCTGGAAATGGGCCTCTATACACCTATGGAGATATTGCACCAAAAACCAGACATTTGCAGCTAGAATAGTCATTTACCACATTAGCAATGTATAGAGTGGATTTCTGATTAGTTTAAAGTGATCTTCATTGAAAAGAACAGTGCTTTTCTTTCAAAAATAAGGACATTTCAAAGTGACCCCAAACTTTTGAACGGTAGTGTATGTTCTGTATTATGTTGGTATATCACTCAGTCTGGAGATAAATTGTAAATAAATCTTCTTTCTCGCATGTCTGAGGTTTTCTGCAGCCTGCCTTGTAGAACAGTACAGATTTTGCAATGTTATTTCTAACTTGTCACCTTAAGGGTTGTTTTACAATCAGGGTACAAAGTTTGTGTCACAGGGGTCCAAAATTCTGGTTCTTGTAGCAGTTTTTAAGTGAAGGACAAGTTAAAGAACAGATTTCAGGTAATTTTTTGACGTGTGTGTATGGTAGTTTTGTGTAATCTGCTATAAGATGGAAAAAATAAATGAAGTGATTCTCAGAGAGGACTTTTTTTTTTTGACAATTCAGAATCCACTACTTCCATAGTGCTTTTAAATATAAGGCTGTAAGCTTTGTGTTAGTTGTCTCTAATATTTATGTCCCAATATCTTGACCACATTTTAGGATGAAAATAATCATTTTAGATATGTTATTTTATATTGAAAAATTAGCTGTCTCGGAGAGGACATTTTTTTTGACACAATTACATACTAATTTGATCAAAATAGTCTGAAAACTTACTGGCATTCAACATTAAAACTTAACTATGTTTCCAATGATGTGGAACCAAATATGTGTTTTATGGTATAAAGAATGATGTAAGTGCATCCCTTTTGGAGCTGCCTGTGGTCAAAAAAGCACTTTTTCTAAATGACACGAGTAATTTTGCTAAATATGACACATATTGCCATTACATTCACCAAAAATAATGTTATCACCAATTTTTTTTTTGCATGGTAAATAGAGCTATCACAGGGCTACAATAAACAACCAAGTTTATTTAGTCAAGCCTTTTGATATTGAAGATAATAAGTGTTAAATGTGATTTTTAGCTTGTGTACCCTGATAGTAAAACAGCCCATAACATTTGTCTGTATCTCATCTACTCACTCATAATACCTTCTGTTGTTGTTTACAGCCGAGTTTGTCATCAGCCTTGCAGAAAAAAACCCAACATTTGAGAGTTTCAAGTCCGTGCTGATCAAAAATGGAGCAGAGTTTACAGTAAGCCATGTTTTTCTTTTTCTACCTGACCAACTAATTAATTTAAAGCAAGGGTAGGCGGTTTATTTTAGGATCATGTTTATTATTTTTCTCGAAATTCTCTGACCGCGATGAATAAATCAAACGCGCTGACAGTAAAAAAAGGGGAGAAAAAAAACCCAGTCACCTGTGGCAGTCACAAGGTTGTCAAAAGCCCATCCGATCGTTTAATTTGGTCCAAATGAAATGCTTGAATGGCCTACCTGCACACACTCGTTGTGCGTGATCAGAGTCTTCCACAAGGCTAGGCACACATAATGCTAAAGCCAGTGATCTTGACGGCTCTGAGTACTAACAATAGCATGTTTGTTGTTTCATTGGTTATGGTAATATTTGGTTACCATGGTAATCGCAGTTACAGATACATACTTATTCCTTTCACACCGCATGCCACGCGCCAGAAACACCATGACATTTATTATGGTGTGACTCTGCTGGGTGCCTGGTGGACAGCAGTGAACCAGCGCTTTCACTTTACATCATTACTGTATAGTTAGAATCGAATATCAAACTTGATATAGTGAAAAGTTGTCTGGTTACAGCCGTCCTGTTAAAGGAGAACTGCAGGCAAATTTTTTTATCAAAATTCTATTTTTCTCATTTTATAAAATGTAGGAATGCATTTCTGACAGCTATTTTGTCACTGCTATATACAGATGAAAGTCTTCCGGATTTACCCGGAAATCTGGATATTTGACAAAACTCTTGAAAAGCTCCGGTTTCCTGAATGGAGAAATGTATTTTTCGGATTTTTCGCGTCCCTAGACGCGGTGTAATACTTTGCATCGTCCTTGCATGGGTGCAGTCCTTAAATAGCCCAAACATAGTTCACTGATTAAAGACAGGAGTTCTTTGTTAACAGCGCGCGTGCTGCAGCTCGTTAGGCGCGCGCCTTCAGGTGCACGAGCTAAGGCGCGCAGGACTGACACCGTTCTGCGCAAGCGCAACACAATTGCACTAGAAAGCATGGTCAAGCTGCCAGTGTAGCTGCAGTCTTTTTAGTTGCGAATTACAAGTATTTCCTCGTGTGTTAATAATTCACCATGTCAAAACAAGCAAAACTTTCCTCCTTCTTTCGACGTGAAGAGAGGTAAGCAATTTATTATATATTTTTCCCATCAAAGTTGTATTTTGTGACTTCGAAGCTAAGTTTTAGTGCCGTTTCTAGAACACAACATCAAGAAAACGTGGACGAAACAGCAATAATGGAAGAGCCGGTTTCGAAGCTACCTAAAACTAGCAATGGTAATTTATTTTTGTTACATAATGTACTCAGGCTGCCAGTCAGTGTGTGACACACACACACACCCCTGAAAAATCCTAGCTACGCCCCTGATTTATATGATAAATTTGGTATTCATTGGTGTGCTTAAATTTACAGACAATACAAACTAATGTAAACAATTGGCTTCAACTCGTATAAATAAGAATTGGAAATTTTTAGTTCACTTTAACTTACGCAAACGAACAACTCTGCTAAAAGATTGATAAACGAGGCTCAATGTCCCCAACATTGAAACCTGAAAGCTTTAGAAACTCTAACAGACCTTTACTTTTTAACAGGACTGTTTTGGGATTTTGCTGATTTTCCTTCAACTGTCTGATTTTTTTCAAAGTAATGAACTGTGTAGCAGGAAAATCACCACGTTTTCTAAATGCACTCCTGAAAATTACTCACTAACTAGGGGAATTAAATTTGATATTTTTTGACATGTTAATCATTAATGTACATGAAAGAAAAAGGCTTAAAAGTTATAACTTGTTTTAGTGAAAATAAGTACTAAAATGCACTAGAATGCAGGATTTTGCGTGTTGTTGTTATTAATTTTTTCGGGAGACGTTGCCCCCCCATCTTAGTTTGACTTTCAAAAGTACAGGATTTTTTTCTTTGCTCCACTTTCATCTCTAGCTATAGCAAGTTATGAGTGTTTGAAATATGTTATGTAATATATCAGTCCATATGCCAAAGCAATGGCCGTAAACAAGATTTGCTGAGACCTGTGCGAGACATCGTAGGATGGAAGTAAAACGTACAGCGGAAATCAAAGTGACCACCATCTGCCAACGTTGTCAAAAGACGCGCGCGCCCTCCTTCGAATGCTGATGTAATCAAGCCGGAAGTTTTCCTTGTGTCCGAAATCGCTCCCTACTCACTATATAGTGGGGACGCCATTTCGTAGTGCTGTCCGAAACCTTAGTGAGGATTATGTGAGAAATGCGCTCAGTATAATATGTATTCATCACAAAAATACATGCATGTATTTATTATTTTGAAAACCCACCAGCCGCCTGATCTGGCACGTTTTAATTGTGCGACAGACTAGTCCTTATCCTGTCGTCTTTCCAACTCTTCTCTACTCCACGTTGGTTTGAAGTCGTATGGAATAATCTCCATCACTGATGAAGCTGGCAAATCTTGAAATTAATCTAATTTGGAATTATATGGCGATCTGGCCGCTGTGTAAACAGTTTTCAAAATGGCGGCGCTGACACTTCATGTTTGCAGTCTCGCACAAGTCTCGTGAAGATCGCGCGGATAAGCGACGCCTGCTGTGGACCAAACGAACGACATTCAACATGGCTAAAAACCGAAAAGGCCGATAAGTGGAATATAATATGCCGATACAAATCACGATATAAGGTTAATAAAACTGAAAATGTAATTGAATAACACATTAATTAAGAAATAAAGCAACTTTAAAATGACTTCAGTTCCCCTTTAATGAGCATTGGGGTTTGGCGTGTGCAGCTGCAGACTGTAAAGCGCGTGCAGCACCATTAGGACTAATTAACATGCACCTGTTCCTGGTTAGAGCGCAATCACAGCACATACATACAGTGGTGCTTGAAAGTTTGTGAACCCTTTAGAATTTTCTATATTTCTGCATAAATATGACCTAAAACATCATCAGATTTTCACACAAGTCCTAAAAGTAGATAAAGAAAACCCAGTTAAACAAATGAGACAAAAATATTATACGTGGTCATTTATTTATTGAGGAAAATGATCTAATATTACATATCTGTGAGTGGCCCTTTGCATTCAGTATCTGGTGTGCAGCAATAACTGCAACTAACATTTCTGGTAACTGTTGATCAGTCCAGCACACTGGCTTGGAGGAATTTTAGCCCATTCCTCCATACAGAACAGCTTCAACTCTGGGATGTTTCAGGTCCTTCCACAACATTTCGATTGGATTAAGGCAGGACTTTGACTTGGCCATTCCAAAACATTAACTTTATTCTTCTTTAACCATTCTTTGGTAGAATGACTTGTGTGCCTAGAGTCGTTGTCTTGCTGCATGACCCACCTTCTCTTGAGATTCAGTTCATGGACAGATGTCGTGACATTTTCCTTTAGAATTCGCTGGTATAATTCAGAATTTATTGTTTCATCAATGATGGCAAGCCGTCCTGACCCAGATGCAGCAAAACAGGCCCAAACCATGATACTGCCACCACAATGTTTCACAGATGGGATGAGGTTCTTATGCTGGAATGCAGTGTTTTCCTTTCTCCAAACATAACACTTCTCGTTTAAACCAAAAAGTTCTATTTTGGTCTCATCCGTCCACAAAACATTTTTCCAATAGCCTTCTGGCTTGTCCACGTGATCTTTAGCAAACTGCAGATGAGCAGCAATGTTCTTTTTGGAGAGCAGTGGCTTTCTCCTTGCAACCCTGCCATGCACACCATTGTTGTTCAGTGTTCTCCTGATGGTGGACTCATGAACGTTAACATTAGCCAATGTGAGAGAGACCTTCAGTTGCTTAGAAGTTACCCTGGGGTCCTTTGTGACCTCACCGACTATTACACGCCTTGCTCTTGGAGTGCTGTTTGTTGGTCGACCACTCCTGGGGAGGGTAACAATGGTCTTGAATTTCCTCCATTTGTACACAATCTGTCTGACTGTGGATTGGTGGAGTCCAAACTCTTTACAGATGGTTTTGTAACCTTTTCCAGCCTGATGAGCATCAGTAATGCTTTTTCTGAGGTCCTCAGAAATCTCCTTTGTTCGTGCCATGATACACTTCCACAAACGTGTGCTGTGAAGATCAGACTTTGATAGATCCCTGTTCTTTAAATAAAACAGGGTGCCCACTCACACCTGATTGTCATCCCATTGATTGAAAACACCTGACTCTAATTTCACCTTCAAATTAACTGTTAATCCTAGAGGTTCACATACTTTTACCACTCACAGATATGTAATATTGGATCATTTTCCTCAATAAATAAATGACCAAGTATAATATTTTTTGTCTCATTTGTTTAACTGGGTTCTCTTTATCTACTTTTAGGACTTGTGTGAAAATCTGATGATGTTTTAGGTCATATTTATGCAGAAATATAGAAAATTCTAAAGGGTTCACAAACTTTCAAGCACCACCGTATCAGGACATTCAGTAACACCAAGACTTTGTGAAAGACTTGCATTTTTTTGGTTTTGACCCTGTTTGTGTTTTTGGACTATGAGTATTGTATTACCTCTGATGTTCTGTCTGTGCCTCACTTGACCACTGCCTGTTTTTCGACTCTGCCTTTGTCTCCGTTTTAGATTTGTTTGCTAGCGTGTTTTCAATAAAATTATTCCTGCACTTACATCCATCACCCTTACATGACAGAAACTGTCAACTGTCCAACAAGCTAGTGGGTTACTAAAACTGCTTTGACTAGTTTTATATGAAAGTGCCTCAAATTTTCTGTAAGATGTGTTTGTAAATAATCCCATGTTATTTTTTAAAAGCAGATTAAAAATAAGCGCTGGATAAAAACCCATCTATCTTTTGTAACTAGAGATACAAAGTTCATTGTCTGGTGGTCAAGTGTTTGAGATGTTGCCTTGCACTTGCGGTCAGGTTCTCTGTGGTGGTACGTGTACATATGTACAGACGTCATACAGTCAAGCCATCAAAAATCAGGTTGATGCATTACCATATTCTCTTAAGTATGGGGTTCCGCTTTGCATAATGAGCTCCGCTATGACACCAGCACACTACCCCCCCCCCCCATGCGCTCTCTCTTGGCTTTGAAGGGAGGGTCTGAGATTTTTCAGTTTAATACTTTCAAATTCTGGCGTACTCTTGCTGGCTTCTCGAACTTTAGCTTTGAATGAGTTTGGGTGGGTTGAATATGGGTTTCAGCATACGATGTTTTGTTTAAAATGTGAAATACATTTTGTTTTTGAATACTGTATGTATCTTTTTGTATTTTTTTAAATATGTTTTGCTAACAAAGGACCAATAAACACGGATGTGAAATCTCCGCGTTTCCGCGGAAATCCGCGTTTTTCAAATTGCCTTTCCGCGTAAAAAAATCGTTTTCCGTGTTTTCTAAAATTTAAAAAAAATATATATATATTCGGTAAAGTCTGGCGCGAAACTTTTCCGGATTTTACTAAACGGAAGTGACGAAAGCTCCTTACAGCGATCTGATCATTATCGCTGTGTGGAGAGGAGTCGCTATTGTACATGCACTGCTACGAGCAGACCTGCCAACCTTTACGCATTTTGCGTAGCAGATACGCATTTAGACATCAAACTACGCTGCTACGATTTAACACTTCAAAATACGCAAAAAGCCATTGATGGCTTTGAGTTCAAAGTAGAGCCCTGCACTCCCGCGGGACCCGACGCAAAGCAGTGCGGCGCGGGGCAAATTTTGAAAGCTCATTTCGGGCGGGAGGGGGAGGTGATAAGCTGCAGTCCCGCTAACTAAAAACGTGTTTAAAATAAAATTTATAAATTATTAATTTATGTCTATCATATATAATTTGTTCTGGATATTTTATTTGGCATTAATAAAAACATTTTAAGATGCCTAAATTTGCGGATGTGGTCTAATCTCGCGTACGTTTCCGATTCCTTTCCGCTCTTCCGTGTTTGAGATCTCCGATCGTGGCAGAAGAGCAGAGCTCCTCTAAGCTCACAGTGCTTCAGAAGTGCTGCTTTAAAAAGAAAGTGGGAGTGCGAGTGCGCAAAGTGAGAGCTGTCAATCAAAGTGAGAGCTGTCAATCATGAGCGCATGCAGCGCTCAACTTGGAATGTGTCAGCAGAATGTCAGAGTCTAAACAATAAACTTACAATAAACCTAACAATGCCACCTATAAATACACAACATGTAGATCTACATAACGTTATCTGTGCCATCTCACAGCAGTTTGCTTAGCTATTTTTAATCAGGGCAAATAGCCTTATAGCCAAAACTAGTATATGATGCTTTAATTTATGGAGATGCCTTTTGTTTACACGTGATTTCCAAATGAGGGGTATTGCAATTTTATATTAGTCTAAATGAACATCTACACCAAGTTGCAAGCATCAGGGGAAGATTATGGACGCACCAAATTTGGCTTAACGGTCATTTAATGGTGAAATGCCGTTCGCACTGTCGGCCAACTTCGGGTTGTTTCTCTGAATTCCGACAATAAACGAGACCATCCGAACACATCTGAAAACATCGTGGTTTGAACTGTGTTGGTTCAAATCAACTTGGTTCAGACCAAGTTGGTACTACAGCTTTGGGAAACAGTCGTTTTTTGGATGTTAGTTAGTTCAAACTTGCATCGTACCATATTGGTTTAATGCTAACTTGGTTGGTTGTTTGGGAAACGCAGCCCTGAACGTGAGCTGTAGATATTTATGCTCAAATCCACTCAAAGTAGGGGGCGGGGCACCATCACGCTGTGTCTTTAAATTATATTAATTTCTTATAGGCCTACTTGTATTTCCTAGAATGTAAATGTGAGGAGTGACCTATAAGCTATGTACAATATTGTTAATATCCACTGTAGATGTTGGTAGGTGTGTTGGGTATCTCTGTAAAGCCTCAGCTGCGCCTGGCGCCTGGTAACGCGCACCCTCGCTCCGTGCGCTAGGTGAAGGATCGGTCAGTGGAGAGCTCAGCTAAGCTCAGCATGTTTAATTCCCCAAGCCAATGACAAGAACTTTCGTGAGAAATAACGCGAACGTCTGCATCATGCGGGATTTGGGAGCGGGACTGAAAATCATCATTCTTTGCGGGAGCGGGACTGAAAATTCTGTCCAGCGCAGACCTCTAGAAAGATCTTTAATATTCCGGTTCAACTGTCTGTGCATTCGCGCACTAGGCAACTCGTCTATGGGTGTAACCGCATTGACCAGCAACCTGTAGAGAAAAGAAGACTTCGACCAATCACAGCGCTAGTTTTAAACTCTTCAAATAGGCCTAGGCTATGAGGCGAAGCGGAGAGCCGAGGAGCCGTCAAAACGAAAGTAACGACATTGATTTTCATCCCTCTCGGTCGATCTTCATACTGTGACTGGTTTTACAAGGGAGGACGGTGCTAAACACCGTTTTGAAGGTAAATGGGCAGGGCAAGGGTATTGTGAATAAAGCAAGGACAACCCACAGTGTTCCGCCTTATCTGACGGAAATATTTGTTCCAGCTTGTTTTGATATTTGACCCAGGCTTCTCAATCCAAAAAATATTGCATAGCCTAAAGTGAAAATGTAGTAGCCTACTGACGTTTCCATCCAGTCGACCGATAGACGCGTTAAAATCTTCTGAACTAGGCTACTCGTGCATGTGAGATTCAATGAGCAGCGCACGAAGTGTTTTCACGTAAGTGCGTGTAGTGGATGATGTGTGTTTTGTGTATGTGCGTGCCTTGCAGTTAATAATACACATGACGTCAGATGAGGATACTGACAGAGAGAGGTTAGCAAATCTATAAAGAAGCGAGTCTATGCCCCTCAGAAGTTCCTAACGAAGTATCAAGATCAATGGCCATGCCTCCACCCCCTAAACTGCCTAATCATGCGTTTTGCACAGTGTGCAATTATGATTTTGACATTAGCCATCAAGGAAATACAGGTAATAATATTGCTAACATAGAAATGCTTGCATTTATATACATAGGCCATTATTTTTTTCCAAATTAGGCCAGGTCAGTGAATATTATAAAGGCTATGTTATTGGATAGGCCAGAGTAGCCTATAATTTATTTTCAGTAAGTTTTTCTGTAAGTGTGGTTATCAGTTTGCATTTACTAAATATTAATATTGAAAAAAATATATTTATATAGGTACTCTGGAATATTCACTTTCGATGTTTAGTGTAGCGAGGAGCAACAGAATCTCTTTTATGGTCAAAACTAAATTTATGAAAAAAGGATTGTGTGTGTGCGTGTGTGTTTTGCAGACTGCCGGCGTCTGTTTTAAAAGACATAGGCTATAGCCCTTTGGTTTTTCTGTTATCTATACAATATAATGCTAAATGTCAAAAGGGACATAGCATGCTATTTGGGATTCTTTGTTGTTTATAATTCCCAATGTATTTAAGACACAATATGCCAAAGGCAGTACATTTATCCCTTATCTTTAAGTTTAAGGTCTGTATAAAGGACATATTTTTGGGGCACAGTTGCCTTGTGCCAAATGTCTTGGTGAAAGCATTGGAAATATATTCATGCCTTTTCATTAAGAGTTCTTGTTTTCTTCATAGTCTGCTTGTATGTTGAATAACTAGATATGGTGGTGAGTGGGAACTCTGTGCTTAGTAATACATTGTTCACATGCTCCCTCATTACAATCAATACTGATCAGCAAATGTGCCTGACCTCACGCCGTGCTGTGCTGCACCGCCACGATAAGTTGCTACTCAAAATTTTTTTCCAAGGTTGGCAGGTATGTACGAGTATGAATGAAAATGGCGGCGTTGTCTGTGAAGTCCGATGTCACGAAAATAGATTCTGGCATTGAAAATAAGTGGCGTTGGGACTGGTTAGAGCGCAAAGCTCCCGATGGAAGTGTTTTTAGTTTGGTTTTTGAAAAACTCAACAAGAAAGGAATCACACGTTGCAAATTGTGTTGCTGTGAACTGAACTACGGACGGCGTGGATTTGTGACTCTCAGTGGACACGTGAAAAGCGAAAAACACAGGAGTCGAGTTGAGATTCAGAAGACTAACTATGCATTGCCAGGTAGGCATCAATAATAATAATAATAATAATAATGTTTTATCCTACGTATTAAAAACATTACCTTCACTGTTACTTTTTGAATGAAATTTTTAGTTCTCTGAAAATAATGTGATAATTCCAATCTAATTTATCACTAGCACATTTAATATTTACAGATACATTTGAACAATGATTAGGTTTAATCTGAAATTATATTGCAAGTATAAACTTCACAGAAAGTGTGGAATTTTATTTAGCCATTAATTTTTCAGGTGTTAGGTCTGATTGAAGAGAGTAAGTACATGTACTATGAACTGGTGGCAGGGTTTAAATTTTATTGCTAGTTATGTAAGGCCACATAAAATTATATTCTTGTTCCTCATAGTCATTACAGCCCGAACCAAAAAAAATTGACCCACCATAAACATTTGTTTTTTTTACACTGGTAATTTAGCGTCATGCCTCTGAAACCAGAGTCTGCTCCAACCATTCCAATTTTTCGTGTTTTATCCCCCACATAGCAGAAAAATAAAACAAAATAAAATAAAAATAAAATAAGCCCGTCCTACCCATTTTGAGGAAAAATAGTGATGAGAAACAAGAAATTATTTTCATATGGCCTAACATGACATTTGTAGTGGTGGTAGTTTGGTATCAATGGTAACATTTTTCAGACTTAAGGCCAGACACGGCACCCCAAACCTGAAACATGACACTTTTTTCTCATTTTCAAAATTTTTTTGTAAAGTTCTGAAACATGTATCACTAAAGCACCATGAAATTTGACCAAAACATTTTTTAAACTGAAATGTGCTAATTTAGAAATTTTACATTTTATGTGCTTAGTGTCACCATTTTAAGTCCTTTTTACAAAAATTTTCGTGGGGGAGACCCCCCAGACCCCCACCAATGGGAGGGCACACCCTCCCATACCCTCCCCATGACAACTTCGTTGTCGTGACGACCCCTTCGGGGTCGTCTGTTGAGCCTAAAAATTTTCCTCTTTTTTTTAAATTTGTCACTCACATCCCTGAATAAAACAGTGGAGCGTTTATTATTATTATTATTATTATTATTAAAAAAAAGAAACATTCCTGCTGAAGGATGTTTTGACCTCCGCAAGTTGGCCTAGTGGTTAGCATGTCCGCCTCTCGATCGGGAGATCGCAAGTTCTACTCGCGGTCAGGTCATACCAAAGACCATCATAAAAATGGTACGTACCTACTGCCGTCTGGCAAGGCACGCTGCCGTACAGGTGCAAGTGGGGAGTCAAACTCATGGTTACCAGAGGACTAGCCCCCACTGTAACCCTAGCTATGTAATAGGTGAGAGGCCGAGGGATACAGAAACGGAGATCGGCGCCGTCCTAATGCGCCATATGGCATGGGAAGGACTTTAGACTTTTTAACAAAGAGAAAAGAAACATTCCTGCTGAAGGATGTTTCGACCTCCACAGTGGTTGTTTTTTTGTTTGTTTGTTTGTTTGTTTGTTTTAAATAAATACAGATTGTAGATTTTGGCTCATAACTTGTGTTTTATTCCCTACAGGATTCACTCATCAGTAATTTACTCCGTCTCATTCAAACAATGCGACCTCCCACTAAAGCATCCACCAGTAAAGGTAAATATTCAGTTGGTTTGTGCTTAATATGAAAACTGTAAATTTTACAAAGACAGATTTGTTTTATTTCACTGTCCTTTTGCCTTTTGATCATATCTGCAGGGGGTGAGCCTGTTGTTAAGCCAAAGAATGAAAAAGACCGGTTAAAGGAGATGTTTCCGGCCTTGTGCAGAGCTGATAATCCCAAAGCCAGAGTGAGTCGTTTTTGCTTTCTTCCCATTTGTATGAATGTGTTTGAAAACGAAAATATTATCAATAAAATTTAAAAAGTGCTGATGATTGCATCTGTTCTTCATTGACCAGACCATGCTAGACGAAGACGATGTAAAGGTTGCAGCTGATGCTATGAAAGAGCTGGAGATGTTCATGCCCAGTGCCAAGGCCACAGACTCTAAGAGCAGCAAACAGAGGTATGATCCATGCTGTTCAGTGCAGAAATTTCATCTGGATAAAGATGGTCTTTCTTGCTCTTCTGCACTCTATTCTGTCTGGTTTAGTTTTACTGGAGGTTTGGTAATGACCTGAATAAATCAGATGTGGTAAAATGTGTAAATTTGCAGATTACAGCTGGTAATCCAGACATACGACAAGTACAGCACTCAATAATGCAAAAGGCCTCCGTGTGTCTGCTGATATTTCTAAGAAATAATTTGTGTTCAGCTAAACACAGAAAATAATTTGCTGTAGTATGACTGCTTTTCAGTTTTCCCGATTCATGCTGATTAAAATCCTGGACACTGTTGGTAATGACTAACCTGGCAAGCCAGACTAAATGTGAATATTTAGTCTGGCCTCACTCGTAGACATTTCCGAAGGGTGGGGGTGGAACAACCCGCTGTCTTTCAAACTGTCTCTGTGCGTATAGGCCAACGCTCTGACCAATCAGCGCAACAGTGACTGTGACGTAGTCAGAGCGACAGAAAGCAGTGGGGGAGGCCTTGAAATAAATAATTTTTCAAAATGCGTATTAATTAATAAACAGGTTCTAGATATTAAGAAGTTAGGAGATAATGACCACAAGTTTGGAGTCTGTACCACATACTTAACATACACTCTTATTTTTTTCAAGGGTTTGCTTAAACTGTTTTTGAGAGTTTTTATTTAGTGGTGTTTGGTGAAATAATTTCCCTTAAATTTAAAATAACGGGAAAATAAGAAACAATCAAAAAGTAATGTTTCAAAGCTGTTTATTAATTCTTCGTACTGCACAAACTAGCCCCATCCTTTTGGCTACGAGCGGAGCCAGCTGGTAGATCAGACTTTTGCCATAGCCGGTCGGCAAAACAGCGAAAACGTCCTTCTTGAAAAGGAATGAGCGGAGAGCCTCTTCCTGCTCATGTTTCAACGAAAACTCCAAGTCTAATTCTTCTAAAACTGATTCCAAAGCGGAGTCAAACATGCGCTGTTCACTAGCCGTAGCCATCTTTCCTGTTGTGCTTTCTCCAGTGTCGCGCAGCTTTGTCGTCACTCCTGCAAAAGCCCGCCCAAAGAATCCAAACAAAAACCTTGCGTTGTGATTGGCGGGCACGATTTGATGCCCGGGGTGTTTTGTTGATATGGTACGAGGCTAGACCCACTCGCAGGCAAAAAATATTTTTGGCCGCTAGGCGGGTGGGTCTAGTTTACTAGGCTAGGTAATGACTTCAAGAACCTTCCCAAGTAAAACTAATCCAGCTCAAAAAAGGGTCTTTTTAATGTAAAAGCACAATGTTCTTAAGACCAAATATGTATTTGAGAAAAGATTGATTTTTTTTTAATTTTTTTATTACAAGTTTGAAATAAAATCTGCACTTTTCAGATCTGAAGCCGGCAGCAGCAAGAAGAGTAGAAGGAGCAGGAGCCGAAGTCGAGACAGGGACAGGAAGAGACGCCACTACTCTCGTTCCCGCTCCAGATCTCGCTCTCCCAACAGGGAGAGGAGGAAGCGCAGGAGTCGCTGGCATTCCCGCAGCAGATCCAGGAGTCCAGGCCGCGGTGACCGAGAGAAAGGCTCAGACCGCTGGAGGGACAAGCATGTGGACCGGCCACCCCCAGAGGAGCCTGCTGTGGGTGACATCTACAACGGCAAAGTCACCAGCATCATGCAGTTTGGTTGCTTTGTGCAGCTTGAAGGATTGAGGTTGGTTCCATACTGTGTTTTCTCTTGTGAAATCACTTGAGACAAATGTACTTTTGTTTTAAGAGTTTGCGTCTGAACATGCTTGCTTCCAGCTAACGTGGTCCTTTTTTATGAGCGTTATGTATATGCATCAAATGAACTCGAGCAACTTTTTATTGTCATCTGATCGATATACTTGTATGTGGATACAGGAAACGTTGGGAGGGCTTGGTTCATATCTCTGAGCTTAGAAGAGAGGGCAGAGTGGCAAATGTGGCAGATGTGGTCAGTAAAGGTCAGAGGGTGAAGGTCAAGGTATTGTCCTTCACAGGCTCTAAGACCAGCCTGAGCATGAAGGTAAGTGGGCAAACAAACAGCTCATCCAATGTACACCGATCAGCCATAAGATTAAAAACACTGACGGGTAAAGTGAATTACATTGATTGTTGTTACAGTGGCACCTGTTAATGGGTGGGATATATTAGGCAGCAAGAGAACAGTCAGTTCTCGAAGTTGATGTGTTGGAAGCAGGAAAAATGGGCAAGCGTAAGGATCTGAGTGACTTTGACAAGGGCTAAGGCCCAATTCAAATTTCTACCCCTACCCCTCCCCCTTCCCCTTGGCCCTTCCCCTTGAAACTGAGCTACAAGGGATAGGGCTTGAAATTCAACCCTTACGTATTGGGATAGCCCTTCAACGATCGCATACGTCATCGCGTACCTCCGTCAGCGTTTACGTGAGCAAAACACGACCAAATGTGTCATTGGCTGCGACCAGCCGCTACAGTCAGAGCCAGAGGCAGAACCAGAAATCTCTGCTGGCAGGGTGTGATTTGTTAACTAACACCACTGAATGGGATATCTTTGGCGCTTTGTGCACCACATCCAACAGAATGAGGTGTCAGAACACTCATGTAAACAATAAAAGCGAGAATAACAGAACAAAACGTACGCAGTCAAGCAAACGAAAACAATACTCACTCCCAAAGCTTTTTAGCAGCAGCTTGGATTTCAGAAATCGCTGCTCATTCTCAGCTCGAAAGCGAATCAAGCGGCGTGTTTCCTCTGGATAACAACTTAAAACACGTAAATAATGGAGAAAATACATTTATGACAATCTTTCGCCGCGGGAACCGCCATCTTTCCGAAATCCGCATGAAATCTCGCTGAAATCCGCATGGCATTGTGGGAAATCACTCAAACCCCTTCGTTCGGAGTCAGCTCCAGGAAAATCTCCGTTTGGAGGGGTACAGAAGCCCTACCCCTTCCCCTACCCCTCCGCGTTAACTGGGATTGGGATACCCCTACCCCTTCACGTGAACGCGCAAAATGGAGGGGAAGGGCCAAGGGGTTGGTCCAAGGGGTGAAATGGGATTCGGCCTAAATTGTGATGGTGAGATGACTGGGTTGGAGCGTCTCCAAAACGGTAGAAATGCACCGATACCACATTTGTGAAAACTGATACGAGTATGAGTACTATCATTTCAGTACTTGCCGATACCGAGTACTACCGATACTGTTGATGTTATTAAAATATAATTTTTCAAAAATTGCAGCATTTGAATATTTAATAGGCCTACTTTATCTATTTCCCGTGAATGTTGTTTTCTAACTGGAGTGATCATGCACACGGGTTCACATTGACAATCTCCGCTGCTCCAGAAGCGCAGAGTAGCCTTGAGTCCACGTCACACAGCCAGACAGCGCCTCTTCACGGTAGCGCTTATCTTTTGCAACATTGTTACAATAATGTTGCAAAACCTAAGTGCTGCTGCTAGGCCTACATAACAATGTTGCAAAAGAAGCGCTACCGTGAAATGAAGAGGCGCTGTCTGCTGGCAGTGTAACGTGGACTACAAGGCTATCTGCGCTTCCGTGTGCAACCTCTCTCGATTGTCGCGCAACATTCACTCCCAGAAAACTACACTCATTGCAAATAGCCTACACAAAGAATTAAATATTTAGCTGCTGCAATTTCTGAAAAAGGCTGCTATTTATTTGGATTAGATTACAATGTCCAACTTTCGAAGTCAAGAAAGACTTGCACTCTTGCAACATGTAAGACCGATTGTTGATGAAGGGAGGAGAGAGCAGTGAGTTACCACATGCAGCGTGATCATTTCACTCCGCTGGTCACTTACCCCCTCTATCATCGGCCTTCCGCAACATTGCGGTCTTGGTTGACTTAAGGGTTGTTCTGGTGGTGCGCTTAAACTACTCCAATTACATTTAGCAACAAGACAAGGGCGTGAAAGGGAGGAGCAGTGACCATCGCAACATCACAGAGAGCGCACAAGATAACAGTGGCGGCCGGCGACGATGTATTATTTAATTTCCATCGCCAGTAATGCAGACTAAAATATGCCCCCCCCCCTCCTCTCATGTGCATGTGCGCACATCCTGCTGTGTGCTGCAGGAGAGTTGAATGCCTCGAGCACGCTCTTGTTCAGTCGCAGAACTTGTTAGGCAGACGCTGTTGCTGTCCATTCGCAACATCGCGTCCCGTGCTCGTGGAGCTCCATGCCTGTAGATGGGACGTCAATTTCCTTGGTCTTAGCGTTGCCCTCAACTGAAACAAGTTGGAAAACTCAATCAGCCATTTCTTAAAGCTCTCTCTCTCACTCTTCACTCTTAAACTCTCCCGGTTGGACTCGTACTTAAAAACTCTGCCGGTTGGATTCACCTATACAAAAATCCGATTTTCATTTGTTTGTTAGTGAGTAGCCTGTCCTACAAAACCCTTACCTAGGCGAATAGCCAACATTAAAAAAGGACACCGTTGGGGATCTTAGCGTAGGCCTATCTGCGTATGGCAGCGAAAGGGAGTGGAGTGTGGAGAGATGTTTAAAATGACAGTGCTGGGGAAAGATGTTGTGACGGCACTGTTTCATGACTACGCAAACACATCTTCGTCATGGAAAAATGGGTTGTTGTCGAACAATTTTTTTTGTCTTCTGACAAAATTAGCGTATGCTCAATGCTTGAGATTTACAATTTTTTTCCTGGGAGAGGCTTTTTTTCCTCGAACGGACGCTGGCAAAAGGCGCTTCACGGAACACTATCGGCGCATGGTATAGCCGATCATATTATGCTCAAGCCTGAGCTCAACAATGCTTCAGTTTTTTTTTTCTCTCTCGAATGGAACAAAAAGCGCTGCGGGGAGCATTGGTATCGGCGCATGGGATCGGCACTGGTATCGGTTCATGGTATCGGCAACTGTTTGACAAGTACGAGTATGAGTATATTAGTGGAGTATCGGGGCCGATGCCGATGCCAGTATTGGTATCGGTGCATGCTTACAAAACGGCACATCTGGGGTGTTCCCGGTATGAAGTGGATAGTACCTACGAAACGTGGTCCAAGGAAGGCCAACCAGTGACAGGGTCATGAATGTTGAAGGCTCATTGATTCACATGGGAGACAAACACTAGCCCAATCCTACATAAGAGCTTCTGTAGCACAAACTGCTGAAAAAGTTAATGCTGGCTAAAACAGAAAGGTGTCAGCATTCACTTTTTCAGCAATTTGTGCTACAGAAGCTCTTCTGTTGCCCCTTTTCCACCAAAGCAGTTCCAGGGCTGGTTCGGGGCCAGTGCTTAGTTTGGAACCGGGTTTTCTGTTTCCACTGACAAAGAACTGGCTCTGGGGCCAGAAAAACCGGTTCCAGGCTAGCACCAACTCTCTGCTGGGCCAGAGGAAAGAACCGCTTACGTCAGCAGGGGGGCGGAGTTGTTAAGACCAACAACAATAACAAGACCGCGAAAGATCGCCATTTTTAAGCGACGAGAAGCAGCAGCTGTACAAATGCGAAGTCATTTATTATTGTTGTTGTTGTTGCTGCTGCTTCTTCCGTGTTGTTTTTGCTTCTATATTCGCACCAAGGTTTATGCAAATGTAGCGATGTAACTGACGTATACAGTGACGTAATGACGTGGCTTCCCTTAGCACCGCGAGCTATGGAAAAACAAACTGGTTCTCAGCTGGCTCGCAAGTTGAATGAGTTGTGAACCAGCACCAGCACTGGCCCTGAACCAGCCCTGGAACTGATTTGGTGGAAAAGGGGTATGTGGGACTGGACTATAAATAAAAATGCATATCCCACCCCTTGACAGGTGCCACTGTAACAACATAATCAGTGTAATTCACTTTACCTGTCAGTGTTCTTAAGTTTATGGCTGATTGGAGTATGCATGTGCAGCATTTTTCATTAAAATTTCATTAAATGAAAAACTTCAGTAGGTACCGGATAATGTGCAGAGGCAATGGCATTAGCACTCCTCTTTTGTTTCTGCATGCAAGAGTGATGATGTTTACTTTTTATATTTGTCAGGATGTTGACCAGGAAACGGGTGAGGACTTAAATCCTAACAGAAGGAGGAATGTTGGTGGTGAGGGTCAGGAGGAGTCAGCCATGAGGAATCCAGACAGACCTACCAACCTCAACCTGGGTCATGCTCCTGAGGTGGAGGATGACACACTCGAACGCAAGAGACTGACCAAGATCTCTGATCCTGAGAAGTGGGAGATCAAACAAGTATGCATTCCTGCACAACTCGTTGTGTGGAAAGATTATATTACAGCTACTTGTTTAGTCTTTTTTGAATTGGCCATTTGTATACCAACAAATTCCTGAATAATTGCTTATCCATTAGATGGCAGCGTTGTCTTCTATCGTAAAAGCTGTGTTGCTACAATAAAGACCTGTCGAATGTTATGTTAATAATGTGTTGGTATTTATTCATTCATGTCTCCAGATGATTGCTGCCAATGTGCTGTCCAAAGAGGAATTTCCAGACTTTGATGAGGAGACAGGGATCCTACCTAAAGTGGACGATGAAGAGGGTATACTGAAGTGACTTCTGCTTTCCTTAACATAAAAGCTCATTCACACACACTTGTTCTTGAGCACTGTAATCGTTCCTGTTCATTCAGTGTGTTTTTTACTTTCTCTAATTATCCATCTCTCAGATGAGGACCTGGAGATTGAACTGGTGGAAGAGGAGCCGCCTTTCCTGAGAGGACACACCAAACAGAGCATGGATATGAGCCCTGTGAAAATAGTGAAGGTCTTAAACATTCTAATTTGAATATGCCAAGTTTATTTCTATAGCGCTTTTAACAATAGACATTGTCGCAAAGCAGCTTTACAGAATTTGAATGACTTTAAACATGAGCTAATTTTATCCCTAATCTATCCCCAATGAGCGCGACAGTGGCAAGGCAAAACTCCCTCAGACAACACGAGGAAGAAACCTCGAGAGGAACTAGATTCAAAAGGGAACCCATCCTCATTTGGACGACAACAGACAACATGGCTATAACATTAACAGTTTTAACATGAAGTCAGTTTTTTGTTGATGTTATAACTCTTCATTGATGGAAACTTGAGTGCAAAACTGTTCATGACAACTGCAGTCCGAAAGTTAGCAAGCCAACTGTAGTCCTCAGCCATAAAAGCATTACTGTAAGAGTCCAGAGCATCTTCCAAGTGTGACTTTCAGTTGTCAATATGGGGCTGTCCTCCACAGGAGTGATGTGATGAGACTCTGACCAGACATAGGGCATCAGGATGGATCAGGCAGGTCTGATCCTGCTGGGGGGGAGAGAAAAAAACCACAGGTTGTTAGGTATGCCCAATGTCACCTGAAGAAGTAGAAACAGTATACGTTTTGCGCTGAGTGCAAGCAGGGACTCTGGCAAAACTAACTATGACAGCATAACTAAAAGGGGAGAGCCAGAAGGTAACGCAGGCATGAGGGAGCCCCGGGACATAAAGCAGCCAGCCACTACACCGTGAGCAAGCGAGTGGGGGACTGACAGCATCCATACATCCCAGTTTACCAAATTGGGATGTCAAACAGGGTTTTTTCTAGAAAAATTTAGTATGAGGGCACTCACCATGGCGAGGGAGCGAAGCGGGGGGGTGTGCCAGTTGTCCCCCCCCCCGCCGTGCAAAGCCTTTGAAAAATGCTCCAATGGGACATTCTGAGGCTATCTGAGAGGGAAATTATAACAAATTGTCTGTCAACGTTGAAAAAGAAAGAAGTAATCTTCTTCTGCCCCGGACAGTCTTTGGCTTTCTTCCGCTTCGTGCCGCAGGATGACATCTTTAAATGCCCAAGTGTCAACAAAAACAACTCGCGAACTACTTCTGTCAAAAACTCCTGTGCCGGTGGGTGAAAGGTCATTCAGTCTTGAGAAATCTCGCTCTACAAGTCAGCTGACCTTGTATGTAACCCATGTCAAATCTCGCAAGAGCAGCCGTGACAAGTAAACAACTAAATAACATGGCGCCTCAGTCTGGAAAACGCCAATTCGGATTGTTTTTGCACCGTCTGGCGGTGTATCTACTATGATTGGAATGTTTTTGGAGCAATTATAACGTATTTGATGATCAGACACATTGTCACGTAGTGTTGCTGGGGTGTTTTCACGGAGTCGGTAAGGGGGCGCACGCCGAGAGTAAGAGGGCACAGCGCCCCTGTTCCCCCGTTTAGACGAAAGCCTGTCAAATGTGACTCATGAAGATGTGCCTGTAACTCATGCTATGTCCTTCTCTCTCTCTCTCTCTCTCTCTCTCTCTCTCTCTCTCTCTCTCTTTCCCTTTCTTTAGAACCCTGATGGCTCGCTGTCTCAAGCAGCCATGATGCAGAGCGCTCTTGCTAAAGAAAGGCGGGAAGTGAAGCAGGCTCAGCGTGAGGCTGAGATGGACTCCATTCCTATGGGTCTCAACAAGCACTGGGTGGACCCTCTACCTGACGGTATGATTGTGTTATTTTGAGAATTGTAGCCTTAGGGCGTACTGACGCTAAGAACGATTCCCTTGTACCACTCCCAAGAGCGATTGTCCTCATTCCACCGCTGGCCTGCACTCGTATTGCATTTAATGTTCTGGTCCCGAGTGTGCTTACATCATCATGATTCAGCTTTACTTGCCAACTACAATCATTATTCATCAATAAGCTGAGAACCAGACCCATTATTAACCCAAATATTCTCCGTTGAATTAAAAAGTGCACACTGTAGCATTCGAGTTCTGTGTGGTTTGTGATCACACC
This sequence comes from Neoarius graeffei, assembly GCF_027579695.1. Lineage (NCBI taxonomy): Eukaryota > Metazoa > Chordata > Actinopteri > Siluriformes > Ariidae > Neoarius > Neoarius graeffei. The sequence goes on along the minus strand of NC_083582.1, from coordinate 47,994,483 downwards.
ATCTGTACAGTTACTGAGCTTAAAAATGTGATGATCATTACATAACATTAAGCACTGCCCCTACCAAGCATGAAAGGCTAGAGTGTGACTAAACAGTGCGTTTGATGGCCATCTGGTTTCCTGCAGCCTGTTAAAAGGATAGAGGAAGGCTGATCTGCGGTTATCTCTGCTAACTGTATGTCCTCTGGACTGGCAAGAGTCCATCCTTCTTGTCCCTACCTTAATAAGTGCACTCCTCTGTTTGTCCATGCTACCCCCCCTGCCTTTTTTTATTTACCTACACATGCAGCTGAAGGCAGGCAGATTGCAGCTAACATGCGGGGCATTGGCATGATGCCCAACGACATCCCAGAGTGGAAGAAGCATGCTTTTGGTGGCAACAAGGCCTCATACGGAAAGAAGACACAGCTGTCCATCATCGAACAACGAGAGAGTCTGCCCATCTACAAGCTCAAAGAGCAGCTCATTCAGGTTTGTGTTTTTGCATTCATGATGCAGTTATTTAATTGCAAATTTCTGTATGGTTATGATGACAGGTCTTTGTTTAGTGCGGTTTCTTTGTGTATAATTTCTGATCAGAAGGGTCTACTGGGAGCATGTGACATGAGAACTCATTATGCTCTGGTGTTGTCATATTGTTACAGGCTGTTCATGATAACCAGATCCTGATTGTGATTGGAGAGACAGGCTCAGGGAAGACCACACAGATCACTCAGTACCTGGCTGAAGCTGGATATACAGCTCGTGGGAAGATTGGCTGCACACAGCCGAGAAGAGTGGCTGCCATGTCTGTGGCTAAGAGAGTGTCAGAAGAATATGGTTGTTGTTTGGGACAGGAGGTAAATAAGATCTATTAATATTGTACAGCCCCAATTCCCAAATAAACCAGGATGCTATATAAAGCGTAAATTAAAACAGAATGTGATGATTTGGGAATCATGGAAACTCTATATTTCATTAAAAATAATACAAAGATGACATGTAGAAGCTGAGAAATTTTCTTGTTTGTTGAAAAATATATGCTCAATTTGATGCCAGCAACATGTTTCAAACAAGATGGGACAGTAGCATATTTACTACTGTTATATCACCTCTACTTTTAACAACACACTGTAAATGTTTGGGAACGGAGGAGACCAGTTGCTGTAGATTTGTCCCATTCTTGCCTGATATACAATTTCAGTTGCAATGGGGGTTGTATTTTGTGCTTCATAATGTATCAAATGTTTTCAGTGGGAGACAGGTCTGGACTGCAGGCAGGCCAGTTTAGCACCTGGACTCTCTTACTACAGAGTCATGCAGTTGTAACATGTGCAGGATACTTTTTGGCATTGTCTTGCTGGAAGAAGGAAGGCGAGAGCATTTTTTTTTCTTCTTCAACATTTCCCTGAAAAAATGTTATCTGCATGGCAGCAGGTTGCTCCAAAACCTATATGTACCATTCAGAATTAATGGTGCCTTCCCAGATGTGCAAGCTAGCCATGCCATGTGCACTAATGCCCCCCCCATACCAGAAAATACCCCATACCATCACAGATGCTGGCTTTTGAATTGTGTGCTGATAAGCTAGATGATAACACACTTTAGCCCAGAGAATGCGGCATCCTTGATTTTTTTTTTTCCAAAATGAATTTCGATTCATTAGACCACAGGACAGTTTTCCACTTCATCTCAGTCCATCATAAATGAGCCCGGGCTCAGAGAAGGCAGCATTGTTTCTGGATATTGTTTATATATGGTTTTAACTTGTATTTGTGGATGCAGTGATGAAATGTGTTCACAGACGATGGTTCTCTAAAGTGTTCCTGAGCCCATACAGTGATTCCTACTACAGAGCCATGTCTGTTTTTAATGCAGTGTCACCTGAGGGCACAAAAATCACAGGCATCCAGTGTTGATTTTCGGCCTTGTCCCTTGCGTACAGAGATTTCTCAGAATTCTCTGAATCTTTTAATGCTATTAGATGATGTGATCACCAAATTCTGTGCAGTTTTACATTGAGGAATGTCTCATCTCATCTCATTATCTGTAGCCGCTTTATCCTGTTCTACAGGGTTGCAGGCAAGCTGGAGTCTGTCCCAGCTGACTACAGGCGAAAGGCGGGGTACACCCTGGACAAGTCGCCAGGTCATCACAGGGCTGACACATAGACACAGACAACCATTCACACTCACATTCACACCTACGGTCAATTTAGTGTCACCAGGTAACCTAACCTGCATGTCTTTGGACTGTGGGGGAAACCGGAGCACCCGGAGGAAACCCATGCGGACACGGGGAGAACATGCAAACTCCACACAGAAAGGCCCTCGCCGGCCACGGGGCTCGAACCCGGACCTTCTTGCTGTGAGGCGACAGCGCTAACCACTACACCACCGTGCCGCCACATTGAGGAATGTTATTCTTAAATTGTTGCACTATTTGCCCACACAGTCTTTCACAGTGGCGAACCCCTCCCCATCTTTACTACTGAGAGACTCAACAATGCTCTTTTTATCCCCAGTCATGCTACTGACCTGTTGCCAGTTAACCTAATTATTTTATCATTACACAACTTTTATCTTTTATTGCTTCTGTCCCAAATTGTCAGTCTTTTATTGCGCCTGTCCTAAATTTTTTCAAACATGCTGCTGGCACTAAATTCAAAGTGATCATATGTTTTTCAAAAAGCAACAAGATTTCTGGCTTCGTACTATTTTTAATGAAATATTATATATACACAGTTGTGTTCAAAATAATAGCAGTCCAACATGACTAACCCGATCAATCACTGTTTTTGGTAGAAATTGTTACTACATGGCAAATAATTTACCAGTAGGTGTAGGAGAGTCATAGAAAACCAACAGACCCAACATTCATGATATGCCTGCTCCTGAGTCTGTGTAATTGAATAATTAAGTGAAAGGGGCGTGTTCAAAATAATAGCAGTGTGGACTTCAATTAGTGACGTCATTCATTCTGTGAAAAAACAAGTATCAATCAGGTGGCACTAATTTAAGGATGAAGCCAGCACATGTTGTACATGCATTTCTCTCTGAAAACCTGAACAAAAAAAAAAAGGGTCATTCCAGACATTGTTCAGAAGAACAGCGTGCTCTGATTAAAACGCTGATTGGAGAGGGGAAAACATATAAAGAAGTGCAGAAAATGATAGGCTGCTCGGTTAAAATGATCTCCAACGCTTTAAAATAGACAGCAAAACCAGAGAGACGTGGAAGAAAACTGAAGACTACCATTTGACTGGATCGAAGAATAGCCAGAATGGCAAAGACTCAGCCAGTGATCAGCTCCAGGGTGATCAAAGACGGTCTGAAGTTACCTGTGAGTACTGTGACAATTAGAAGACGCCTGTGTGAAGCTAATCTATCGGCAAGAAGCCCCCGCAAAGTTCCACTGTTAAAAAAAAAAAAAAAGTGGTGAAGAGGATACAGTTTGCCAAAGAACACATCAACTGGCCTAAAGAGAAATGGAGAAACATTTTGTGGACTGATGAAAGTAAGATTGTTCTTTCTGGGTCCAAGGGCCGCAGACAGTTTGTCAGACGACCCCCAAACACTGAATTCAAGCCACAGTACACTCTGAAGACAGTGAAGCATGGTGGTGCAAGCATCATGATATGGGAATGTGTCTCTTACTATGGTGTCAGGCCTATTTATCGCATACCAGGGATCATGGATCCGTTTGAATATATCTAAATACTTGAAGAGGTCATGTCGCCTTATGCTGAAGAGGAAATGCCCTTGAAATGGGTGTTTCAACAAGACAACGACCCCAAACACACCAGTAAGTGAGCAGCATCTTGGTTCCAGACCAACAAAATGAAAGTTATGGAGTGGCCAGCCCAATCCCCGGACCTTAATCCGATTGAAAACTCGTGGGGTGACATCAAAAATGCTGTTTCTGAGGCAAAACCAAGAAATGCAGAGGAATTGTGGAATGTTGTCAAATCATCCTGGGCTGGAATACCTGTTCACAGGTGCCAGAAGTTGGTCGTCTCCGTGCAACACAGATGTGAAGCAGTTCTCAGAAACCGTGGTTATACAACTAAATATTAGTTTAGTGATTCACAGGAATGCTAAATCCTAAAGATTTTTTCAGTTTATACAGTAAATATTTGAGTTTGTAATGAAAAATGCAGACACTGCTATTTTTTTGAGGAGCCCAATGTTCATTTTTCTTCGTTTCTGTAAAGTAATTAAAGTATTGGTACATTTTTCTTCATGTTTTGATGTAGAATATAATGTGCAGTGTTCCCAATGCATGGAAATAAAAACTATTATAAGGATTTTGAGCTTTACTCACGTTTTTAAACACACTATTATTTTGAACACAACTGTGTGTGTGTGTGTGTGTGTGTGTGTGTGTGTGTGTGTATATATATATATATATATATATATATATATATATATATATATATATATATATGAGTGATTCCACGCTTATGGGTACTGAAATGGGGACATGAACTTATTTTTAAAAATTCACCTAAAACCATTTCTTTTTTTACCATCAGGTCACAAAACGTAATCTTTAATGAATGATATGTTAAAAGATAACTTTAATTTTCTGAGATGTAATAAAAACATATTTATATGCCAAAGTCAGAACGTAACAGAAGTGTTGTGGACATATATATTCTCAATTTTAACAATGTAGAATTACTTTTTGAAACATAGGAAGGTGATGTTTTAGCAAATATAATTAATAAACATGTGTAGTCGAATAAACATACACATTCTTTCAATAAGATTAACATGGTATATAGCTAGATTGTAATTAATTTGTAACAGACACGAGATGGACAATCGTAACAGAAGTAATGTAACAGACATCATTTTGGAACTCATAGGCTTGACTTTGACATATAAATGTTTTTATTACATCTCAGAAAATTAAAGTTATCTTATATCATTCATTAAAGATTACATGTTTTGTGACCTGATGGTAAAAAAAAGAAATGGTTTTAGGTAAATAAGTTCATGTCCCCATTTCAGTACCCATAAGCGTGGAATCACTCATATATATATATATATATATATATATATATATATATATATATATATATATATATATATATATATATAAAAATATAATATAATATTTTCTTTTTTTTTTTTTTTTTTGTGAATCGCGTACAGTTTTTATTTACATTTTACACAGCGTTCCACCTTTTTTTGGAATTAGGGGTGTACGTTTATGGTATCCAACACATGCCTGCCAAATCCATTTGTTGCCTTTTAGTTAGTTAAGCCTTGCACTGCCTGGGATAGTCATAATCATAACATCTTCCTTCCTGTTTATGCAGGTCGGCTACACTATCCGTTTTGAGGACTGCACGAGTCCAGACACAGTCATCAAGTACATGACAGATGGTATGCTGCTCAGAGAGTGTCTGATTGACCCTGATCTGGGCCAGTATGCTATCATCATGCTGGACGAGGCTCATGAGAGGACCATCCACACCGACGTGCTCTTTGGCCTGCTCAAGAAGGTAGAGCCATTATGATGACCTAAAATCTGCTGGAAAATAAAGGAGTAGCTTGTACGTTAAGATGGCTGGTGTGCTCTACAAATTAGTATAGCAAGATTTGAGAACTCGGTGCTCCCGTTTTCTCATTAACAATTGGCTAATGAAAATGGTACTGAAGCATATTCCGCCATGTCAGAAAACACTTTATCTTATTGTGGCTACGTTGACTTGATGAAGATAATCGCACTTTATAGCCATCGCGTTATTTTGGGTTCTTTTTATGCAGACTGTACAGAAACGCCCAGACATGAAGCTGATTGTGACATCTGCTACACTGGATGCTGTGAAGTTCTCCCAGTATTTCTACGAGGCCCCCATTTTCACCATTCCAGGTCGTACTTATCCAGTAGAGGTGCTGTACACTAAAGAGCCGGAGACCGATTACCTGGATGCCAGTCTGATCACAGTCATGCAGATCCACCTCACTGAGCCACCGGGTAAATAGCAGCAATAAGTAAACACGGATTGAGGTCCCAGGATTTAAATAGTTTGACTTTTTCTGATGTAAGGGATGTTGTAATAGAATATTTGACTATAATCTAATCGGTCATGATCACGTCAAGTCAGTAGTTATAACATCAGTAACTTTTTGTTTGAAACTGTAGGTGATATTCTGGTGTTCTTGACGGGTCAAGAGGAGATCGACACAGCCTGTGAGATCCTGTATGAGCGAATGAAATCACTCGGCCCTGACGTGCCAGAGCTGATCATCCTACCTGTGTACTCTGCGCTGCCCAGTGAGATGCAGACCAGGATCTTTGACCCAGCTCCACCTGGCAGCAGAAAGGTATCAGCTGCTGTTCTGTAGTAGCGATGTACTACTGCCTTCCAACTTATTACGATTGTTTAACCATGACTCTGTACTTCACTTATGTCTGTAGGTGGTCATTGCGACAAACATTGCTGAGACTTCTCTGACCATTGATGGAATCTACTATGTAGTGGATCCAGGTTTTGTCAAGCAGAAGGTGTACAACTCAAAAACCGGCATTGACCAGCTTGTAGTGACCCCCATTTCTCAGGTACATACACACATGCATGTAGCTGAAGGTTAAAAATTGCATACTATAGCGCTATAAACACTTAACTCTGTCTGTTGTGTTTTAGGCCCAGGCTAAACAGCGAGCAGGCCGAGCAGGGAGGACAGGACCTGGCAAGTGCTACAGACTGTACACAGAACGGGCATATAGAGATGAGATGCTCACCACCAATGTGCCTGAGATCCAGAGAACTAACCTGGCCAGCACTGTGCTCTCCCTTAAGGTGTGTGTGTGTGTGTGTGTGTGTGTGTGTGTGTGTGTGTGTGTGTGTGTGTGTGTGTGTGTGTTTTTAAATACACTTACACTACCGTTCAAAAGTTTGGGGTCACCCAGACAATTTTGTGTTTTCCATGAAAAGTCACACTTTTATTTACCACCATAAGTTGTAAAATGAATAGAAAATATAGTCGAGACATTTTTCTGGCCATTTTGAGCATTTAATCGACCCCACAAATGTGATGCTCCAGAAACTCAATCTGCTCAAAGGAAGGTCAGTTTTATAGCTTCTCTAAAGAGCTCAACTGTTTTCAGCTGTGCTAACATGATTGTACAAGGGTTTTCTAATCATCCATTAGCCTTCTGAGGCAATGAGCAAACACATTGTACCATTAGAACACTGGAGTGAGAGTTGCTGGAAATGGGCCTCTATACACCTATGGAGATATTGCACCAAAAACCAGACATTTGCAGCTAGAATAGTCATTTACCACATTAGCAATGTATAGAGTGGATTTCTGATTAGTTTAAAGTGATCTTCATTGAAAAGAACAGTGCTTTTCTTTCAAAAATAAGGACATTTCAAAGTGACCCCAAACTTTTGAACGGTAGTGTATCTTATTCTTGAACAATTTAGAAACATAAATATGTAATTATTAACCTGAATAGTTAAGGTTTTTTTGTGCTATTTTTGCTCATCAATTTTTGTCACTGTTTAGGCTATGGGCATTAATGACCTGTTATCATTTGACTTCATGGACGCTCCTCCTATGGAGACACTGATCACAGCAATGGAACAGCTGTACACATTAGGAGCTCTGGACGATGAGGGATTACTCACTCGTCTTGGGCGCAGGGTATGACTTATTTAAAGACTGTATGTGTCATGTTAATGAAAGTATTGAAATGGTGATAATGTGCACAGCTGTAGTATGAATGCTGAAGTATTTCCTCGTTTCTGTTTGTCTCAGATGGCTGAGTTTCCTCTAGAGCCCATGCTGTGTAAGATGCTCATCATGTCTGTCCATCTGGGCTGCAGTGAAGAGATGCTAACCATAGTGTCCATGCTCTCTGTGCAGAACGTCTTCTACAGGCCAAAGGTAAACCTCCTTCATAACACTCATGGCCAGTGTAAATGTTTTGGGGTTTTTTTTTTTTTCTTTTTAAATTCCTATCTCCTGCTCTTTTAATTTAAATCTCACCAATTCTATAACCCATGCTTTCAACATGTATTCCAAAATGTACCGAAGAGGAATAAGTTTAAATATAGTGTAATTAACCCTGGCTACAATTTTAAGGGGTGTTCACACGGCAACTTTTACTCCGGTGTAGCACCGGGGCTGCCCCGGTAGAGCGTTCACACGGTACAAAGTTATACCGGTGTAGCCTCTGAAAGCTGCTTAAACCGGTGCAAATCTAACCCTGCTCGGGAGGTGGTTTAAGAAATTTACTCCGGAGTAAATGCTAGTTTGCGGGGCAGCACCGATATAAAATGGGACGTCTGAACGCTACAGGGGTAGACTCACTACGCGTGAGGAGAGTTGATTACATACGGGCATTGCATAATTTGCATCCTGGTATTTTGCGCTTCCAAAATGGCGAACAACAACAGAACTGCGTGTCTTCATCCACGTTGTTTTCCCGGCGCTTGGTGATGCCATGACAACCATCCACATGGCCATGAACGACACGAAGTCGTCGATTTGTTGCCGAATGAATTGTAGAATGCGTTGTTTTCGTGCTCTCTTGTACTTGCACAACCTTTCCTTTCTCTCTTTTACCCTTTTACGGTGTCTGATGGACCGCAACATAGAAAGTTTGTCTGGAGAAGTGTAAACCATGGTTTTTCGATATATCAATCACAAACAAGGCGGGAAAAGGAAGTACATTTTCACGCATGCACATATTTCATTTCCGCATTATTACTATCGTATAGCACGGTCGCAAAAACTGCCGTGTGAACGCAAGTGGGGCTGCACCGGTGCTAACACGCGTCTCTCTAGTAAGCAGGTTTGTGACGTGTGAACGCTCCACAAAATTTACACCGGTGTAAGATATATCACAACAAAATACATCGGTGCAGCATGTGCTGTGTGAACACCCCTTTAGATAAAGCATTATGCTTCATGTACAAAACCGATTGAAATGCCCAGGATTCATGGTTCTGTTTTCCCCCATATAACGGATGGTGGCAATGAAAATAACCTGGATAATGTCTTGTGCGTGTGAGCGTGCATGCCAAAACCTTTCAACAAAGTGAAGTATGACTCAGTACTTGCAGTAAATGCCTCAGTCATGCAACCATCTTTCTCTTTCCACTCTCGTCTCACACATTTTCAAAGTCTAAATGCTTAAACACTTGGGATTGTGGTCTGAGCTACAGGATTTTGTGTCTTCAAATCTGGTGATAGCCTGTGCGTGTGTGTGTAATCTTTTTATATATCATATAACTTTTTTGTTTTTTTTTTTTTTAAATACACTTGCAACACCTTCATGGAACGCTATGGAAGCCCGAAGAACCTTTTAGTTTTGAGTCCGCCCTGCTATTTTAGCAATGCTAACCTTATTAGCTCTCGTTCTCTCCGTTTTTGGTTCTCTGTCAGTGGTATGTCTTTAAATATTTGTATAGCTGACTAGCAGGCCCGTAGTGGCTGTGTGCCACTAACATGGTTGAGTGGTATCCAGTCGCCATGGCACGCACTGTTGCTGAGTTGGCTGTCTCCATATCCCCTGCTGTCTAGCCGACTAGACATGGCTACTTGCCACTAGTTTAATTAAGTGACTTTCCCGCGTCATACCATGCACACTGTTCACTGAGTCTATTGGATTTCCACTAATATACAGCTCTGGGAATGGAGTTGTTTTTTTCCTCTGCACAACAGACCCCTCATTGTCTTTGCCGTGGAAAGGTTAGGCTTAGGATCCAATCACAATGCTTATTTTCATATCCATGTCACTCTAGATTACAGATGCTTAAGGTTTGTCTTCCAAACACAGGCATTAGAATTTTCTTTTGGTCACCTTTCTCTTTATCATGGATGTTTTTGAAATGTATGCAAGCAGCCTTCTGTGATGTCCGTTGGTTTCAGAATATTGCCTTATTTGGTCGACTGGCTCCTGTGTGCCCTCCTACCAAGGAACAGACCATTCGGGATATTGTTTGCATAGAATATCCAGGTGATTCTTTCAAACACTGCTGTTTAGGTATGAACCTGTTACTGGCTACTGACTGTAGTTCTTCAAGACCCAAAAACTGCCAGGGCTTTCCTTGTCATTTGGAACCGCTGCCAACCCACTAAGAACTCTCAGACATTGCCGAGAAAGATAGCTGTGTGCCAGTAGTATTTATTGCAAATACTGTGTCATAAATCAATTCATCACTTTGCTGTATGGTTTCAGCATGCACACGGTCAAGAAGGTATTCAGGTGCTTCTTACCTCCCCAATTATCTGGGGTTGAGTGTTTTGTTAGTTATGGTCAGCATTATAATCAGATACAGAAACACACTGAGGAAGAACAACAGTATTATGTTTCTAAATCAATACAAATGAATGTTCATCTGTATGCTGAATTTCAGGACAAACAGGCTCTAGCTGACCAGAAGAAGGCCAAGTTCCACCAGCCTGAAGGAGACCACCTCACTTTACTGGCTGTCTACAACTCTTGGAAGAACAACAAGTTCTCCAATCCCTGGTGCTACGAGAACTTCATCCAGGCTCGCTCATTACGCCGTGCACAGGATATCCGCAAACAGATGTTGGGCATCATGGACCGGTAAGGAATTTTATAAAGCTTATTTTACAGCTGGCCCAAGATGTAGTTTACTCCATGGAAATTTTGAGTGCATTAAATTGAATGTTTTGAGTAGGTACTTTTATCTGTCTCTTTCTTTCTTTTTTAGACACAAGTTGGACGTGGTGTCATGTGGTAAGGCAACAGTACGTGTGCAGAAGGCAATTTGCAGCGGTTTCTTCCGGAACGCTGCTAAAAAAGACCCTCAGGAAGGTTACAGGACACTCATAGACCAGCAGGTGGTTTACATTCACCCCTCAAGCGCCCTCTTCAACCGACAACCTGAGTGGTATGTCCGAGTCATCGACAACTCGTCAGCCTGTAACTTTGTGTTCTTTGTTGTTGTTGTTGTTGTTCTCTTTGTCCTCTGTGTAACATGCTTTTTCATCTTCTTTCAGGGTGGTATACCATGAACTGGTGTTGACCACCAAAGAGTATATGCGAGAGGTGACGACAATCGACCCACGCTGGCTGGTGGAGTTCGCGCCAGCCTTCTTCAAAGTATCCGACCCGACTCGCCTCAGCAAACAGAAGAAACAGCAGCGTCTCGAGCCTCTCTACAACCGATACGAGGAGCCCAATGCCTGGAGAATTTCCAGAGCTTTCCGCAGGCGCTAGAACACACTTGCAATGTAGTTGTGCTGCTGGTAACACATTGAAAACATTGTGGACAGATCTTGAAACCTTTTTTATAAGTTGATTTGTAAGTACCTGTATTATTGGCATTTGGAATGCTCCTTCTTAAATGGCTTTATAACAAAGGGGACCTTTTTGTCAGTTTAAAGACAAAATAGTTTTCAAATGTATAAATGGACATTTTGTTGTATGACTTTTTTTTTTTTTTTTTCCTGTAACACCTTTTGTTTCTGATTTCCTGGCATGACTTGCTACTACTGTAAAATGATGTACAGAGAGCACATTTGGCTCTGCAGCTCAATATGCATTGGAACGAAACTTAAAATTTTAGCAGACCATCAGTGATGAAAGTGATCGATTCAGTTAGTTTCTTTTATTTTTCTCGCACCATCCTTGTTTTGGATCTAAGTTTATTTATTAACCATTATGGACCGTGACTCAGTACAGGATTCTGGTCCAAGCAAAGTTTCTGTTGTAACTGTTTTGTAGCAGGCAGTGACGAGAAATGTGTACAAGCCTTTTATATTAATCCTCATTATTTTTTTTTTTTAATCTTTTTGGATCCTTTGTGCTGTGAGATAAATATCCATCAAAAAGGCCAGATCAGTGTAATTTCTCCTTTTTTTTTTTTTGGTCCTAGAGCGGGAAATGGGCTGTATTGTTTGTTTCCTTTTAACCAGAAATCCAAGCAGTGAAAACAGACATATCAAGAACACGCCTAATAGCCACTCAATTTAAAATAATCATCACTTAACTTGAAGAAATCCCTGTAAAGCCAAGTTTATTTCAATAAAAGAAACAGATCAGTTGATCATATCATGAATATATGATCTTTTTAAATATAAAAAAACATGTATTTAAAAAGAAAACACTGGAGTATGGTTGATAAACATAATTGTAGTATTTATTCATAGTTTTATTCAGGTTATTTGGATTATAATGTTGCTGCTTAGAAGAAATGCCCTCCAGGAGTCCGGGTCCAGTATATCATTCAGGTCACAAGTCAAAGGTCACCTGGGTTTTTTGCTGAATGAGTAGTCATGGGACAGGAACATTAACATCCTGGAAGGCAATTCTAGGTTTAGTTGTCTATATCAAACAAGACTTCAAGAACACTGGGAAATATTTTCATGAAAGTGACATTTAGTGAAGAGTTTATGCTGCTCACGTTTTTTGTGAGCTGATATATTAGAGGATTTGCAATATGGCTTGTTTACATATTATGTTTGTTCATAAAAGAGCCCTTTGTGACTAATTGATCACTTTTTTTTTTTCCACCAGATTGCATAACTAAATCATACATAATCTCACCTTTGTATCCTGAACGCGCATATCATGAAGCTAATGTTCAGTGCCAAAGTGGGAAAACAGTCTGGTCTGAGGGTATGGTAAGAATAATAACTTGGTCTTTTTATTAAGCACTTTGCTGAACCACAGGCACGTTTGTACTGAATAGGCCGCAGAGCTCGGAGGACCTCCCTAATGATATTAATTTAAACAAACCAAGAAAAAACACCATAGCCTTATATATACAAGTGGGTGGGGTTGATGTGTGCAATAGGTGCATGGGGGAAATATTGGGGCTGTAGGTGGCATTAGTACATGTAGCCTTTGGAGTAGGGCTGAGGGCCCAAGTTGGTGGCAGCGGGTTCGGAGGGGTAAGACACTCCTTCGTCCAAGTGAGACAGTGGCACTGTGTCTTCCTCGTTGACATAGCGCTCAAACTCGGCCTTCACACTGGGCCGCTGATTGTCAGGGAATGCCAGGGAGATCAGCGCCTCCGGCTCACACACGAATTTGTAAACATAGCGCTCACCCGCCACCTGAACACAAGAACAATATTGTGATTGCTTACTTCATACTTAAAAAACCAAACAAACATCTGATGTTATGTAGGAAAATATGTTGCTTTGAGTCCTACTGATACCTTTTGCATAATTCCTTTCTCATAATAGTAGCGCAGGGAGCGACTCAGTTTGTCGTAATTCATGGCTGGACGGTTCTTCTGCATCCCCCAGAGCCTGGCGACCTAAAATAATGAGAAGCAAGAATGATTGGTTTTAGATGATCTGCTGTTGTGGGAACTTATTCACACATCTACCTTTTAGGTCACCACGAGCTGGCCTAGTAATTAGCATGTCTGCCTCTCAACCGGGAGATCGCGAGTTCTACTCATGTTCGGATCATACCAAAGACCATCATGGTACCTACTGCCATCTGTATGTTGTAATACAGATGCGAGCAGGGAGTCAAACTCTTGCAGGGACCAGAGGACTGGCCCCCCACTGTAACCCTAGCTATATAATAGGCGAGAGGCCGAGGGCTATAGAAATGGAGCTCTGCACTGCACCCGTGTACCTCAAGAGCTGGTGAGTACTGGGACAGGAGACTGCCTGGGAAGACCAGATCCAGGCACGGGAGGGACTTTTGATCTTTTAAGTCAAACTTTTATACCTTCTCTATTTTTTTTTTGCAAAGCATGACTGAAAATGGTATTGCATATCAATAGTGAGTAGACAGGCTTCTCCCGAGTATTGTTTCTTACTGCTAATTACTAGCTGTCAGCTTTTCAGAGGAGTCTTATTCTGTAGGAAGTACAACCGAGCAGCAGCAAAAACTGGATGAGCTATGATTGGTTCTAATATTAACCAAATTTCCAAGAAAAGTTACCACTACCCACACCTCATCCCAATGTTAACCATTCACTACTGGATTTTCTATGACTCTGCAATTGTAGGACAGTGTTTTCTGCTTACATGGACTAGAATGACAATGACATTTTGTCCTTTGCATACATTCCTATAATGTTTAAAAAAAATGACACTATTAAAAGTATACCATCCTTAATAACCCCCTTCAGCGATATGTGATGTGATGATATCCCGTCACTAGAGGGCATTACTGACTGTCTAATTTTAAACTTTATTTTTAAATGTCCATCTAAGGAAGTTTGGAGATTCCGATATGGTTCTTTCTTCGGTCGTCAAACTGACTCTTTAATTTACCAGAAATATGACACTGTTTGGAGAACCCTCACCTTCTCTGTACAGTCAGATAAGCCAATGCAATACTGAAGCAGACTTGAGCATCTGTCAATTATCTCTTCATAAATTAGTAAAACATACTCTAAAGTCTTAACTGTTATCCATCAACAAACGCTATTCCAGACTTATGAGGCTCTCCCAGAGGTGCTGGTTTTGTCTGATCTCTCTGAGCGCTCCCACGTCTAATTGGCATAGTAATATCTCAGCACTAATGAATGATTAATGCAGTACAGTAGAGCTGGCATGATGGAGGTATCTCTGCATGACCGTCTGCTGACTCATGCTATTTAGCTGTCTACTGGTCACAGACAATGGGAGGTTAACATTCATGCCTCAACCACAAGAGCTTGCTTTGACTCGGCCAAAGTGGAGGTCTGTAATATTTGGTAATGGAGCCACACTCCATTTTGTTTCCCTCTGTCGTTAAGAGAAGTAAATAATGCATGGCTGCTAATGGAGGCAGGCTTTGTGTGGGTGGGTTGGCCCTGGGGGACAGCGTGCTGATCACAGGAAAAATCTCTTCATCTTCAGATGAACAGCTGAAATAAATTTACTTGCAAACACATCTATAAAATGTCCACGACGCTTTTCAGTGATAAGGCAATTTTTTTAAAAAATCTAGTAATATTTCAAAACCATTTTACTTGGAAACACAAAAATATATTTGCAAACACAAACATTTTTTTTTATTTAAAAGGCTTTTTAAAACCAAGGCAACTGTGTGTGTAATCCTGAAGATATTTGTGACTCCTCGTATTTTACTGCCTCAAGTCCAGGAGTCTTGGCCTGCCACTTTTAGACATTGCAAAATAACAGTATCCTCATTACATCATATCATTCATTCATTCATCTCCAGTAATTGCTTTATTCTGACCAGGGTTGCGGTGGATCCAGAGCCAATCCCACAAACATTGAGCGTGAGGAGGGCATATTCCCTGGATGGGAAGCCATGCACACACTCGCACACTTGTTCACACATGGGGCAAATTAGAGTAGTCGATCCACCTACTGGGATGTATTTGAGAAAACTATGCAGATACCTTGGAGCTGTGAGGCAACAACGCTACCCACTGCACTACTTTGCTGCCTCATAAGTCAGACGATTTACATCAAATCAAAGGCACAGGTGACCCAGCAAGCCCTCACCTCTTCTGGCTCAATGAGTTTGAACTCCATGCCACGACCAGTCCAAGCAATAAAGTGTGCATTGCCAGGATCATCCAAGAGAGCTACCAGAAACTGCCAGAGCTGCAGAGAGCCACGTCGCTGATAGGGGGCGCCATCACGGAATACACTACTGCCCTCCTGTTTCACCTCACCTAAGCATAGAGAGATATAACACATTAAACTAGTGGACAATGGGAATATATCATTTTATTTAATTTTCAGTTTTATCAATAATCATCAGCAGACTCCCTGGTGTGATTCTGACATCCATCACCATGTCTTTATGGGCCAGAAGGGTTTTTTTTCTCCCCCCAATGTACTAGAAAATTCTAGTAGAGAATATTTATCATGCTCTATTCCAAACGAAAACTTATTTTCTATCATTTTTAATACTACTTCAAGTTTTCAAGCTTATTCAATGTTTATATTTTATCTTCATATTTAAAAAGAACACTTTACATTAAGTACCCCTAAACTACTGATGTTTAATACAGTACATAGTTAACATGAACAAATGATCTACGGCAACTCCATAAATAACGTCTTCAGCATCTTCATTTTCATTAACAAAATAACACTTGTATTAATCAATGTTTAAAAAAAATTATAAATCAGGTATTGAATGTAAAGCGATGTTTTTGCATCGAGACTTCTCTCAGACCAAATAACCAAAGTATGCTAAGCACAATGTAGCCAATTGTGTTAATAAGGGTCCATTTTTCCATTTAAAGCATTCTGAATGTGCAGGAAAGCTCCAGACGTCATTCAGGAATGACAATACTGACAACTTTAGTTCCCATGGTATAGTCACTTCAGCCTGGTATTAATAATCCTGTGCTTAAGGAAATCAGATCGTGAGAACTTACAGGCTAAATGATAACTTGATGGTGCATCTACCAGTTCAGCCAGTAAAATGATCTACAGCTATTTAAGACCCATCAATCACCCAGACCATGGGAACAAGCAGCTCTGTTTCCTTCACCACATCACAAGAGCCTAGGACATCATCATGCTCGAGAAACTGTAGTGTGTGACCCAGCTCAAGATAGCACAGACTGCTTATTGGGCAGGACAGTATAGACCCCTTTCACTGACGTCACCCGAAACCGGAAGTAAACAGACCCTGTGCCATTTTGGAAGACCAACAAACTCGTGATTAGGGGGAAATAATGGCAGCGGTATGTGAACCCACGAGAATAAAGTGGAGTGGCAAACGACTTAAACAAACAAATCTGAGCTGTTTTATTTATGATTTATTGGCCCAACAGTAGACTTGAAAGAAACCTGTGTGAGACTTGGCAAAAAACTGTGGATATAATGGATAAGTCTGTGCATGATCTGTGGACACTTTGAGGTAAGCAAACGCAAGAAATTCAGATTTAAAACATGCTAAATTGGCTCCAAGTTGATAACTGTATGAGGAGCAAGCCTCCCAGACTTCTACAATTTAATAATAATAATAATAATTTAGGATGGTTTGGGGCTTGCTCGCTGCTGCCAGGGCCCTGTACTACGAACGGAGGTTAACCTACCCAGAAGTAACCCAGGGTTCCCCTGCTAAACCGGGGTTGACAAAACCTGGTTATCTTGTTTGGGGTTAAACGGTACTACGACGCCAGTTATGAAGTTGATTTGTTGAACCTGGTTTAACCTAATCAGGGTTAATGCGCGTTCATGTTAAAGGGGAGGTTATCAGCGCAAATCACCACTGTTCACAATGGCACGGTCGCCGTACCTCACGGAGGAAGAATGCGCTGTCATAATGCAAAGCTACGAGGAGTTCAAAACAACATTAAGAGCAAAATCTAACACAGCAGCTGCCAATAAGGAGCGGCAAGCATGTTGGCAACGAATTGCCGATCAGGTAAATGCGTAAGTACATTCTCCCTTCTACATGTTCCAGAACAGAAGTATAGGATGAGAGAAAGCTTCATGATCAATCACAAGTCACAGAAAATGGTCCTTCGATGTGGCCCCAGTCATATGGAGCACTTGCATGTGACGTCACAGCCGATCCAGATTGTGACAGACGCCATCTTGTAGGTCAAACGCCATATTCCGCCTTCTACTTCTGCTTTTACTTCTACCTTTTCTTCTGGAAAACCCTACTATATACAATTCTACTACAACGGCTGCGGCTACAAGCTCTCCCTACCTGTGCACGTTTTTTATGTTTTTTGTGTGTATTTTTGCGTGTTGTTCGTCTGTACCGGACTTCAATATCCACTACAACCGTATGGACTTACTGGACACTGGTTTCCAGCAGAAAATGATGGTTTGTAGCGATTTCCATCGCATGCACAACATTCCGGACGAGAAAAAAAAAAAAAACATTCCGGACAAGACAGCGGGGTCTCCGTGGATTGTTATCGGAAGCAAAGCGAAGGAGGCGGCGCCGGGAGCGGAAGCAAAAGCGAGGCTACAGGCAGAGCCGGCCTGTTGACTAAGCTCAGAAAACAGCTACTCAAACCTCCACTGCCAAGCCTCTACCTCTCCAACGCCAGATCCATGTAAACAACACAGACGATTTGGAATTACCTTATTCTATTCTATAATCGGCTGGTCAGTGCTATACTCAATACTTAAGTGACTTACCCATCCAGTGAGGATTATTTTCTTGTTTACAAGATGCCACATCTGAGTCGCTGACAAATCCTGAATTTCTGTAAAGATAACTGTCCAGAGATTTATAAGCACGCAGTGCTTCACCACTGAACAGCGAGGGAAAGTTAATGAGGTAATCATACACGTCCGGGTATTCCGCTGGCAGTTCAAAATCCGGTCGTGAAAACTCCGTCCGGTAAGTCATAAGGGTCACAAATCTGTAGATCGTTTATTTTAGACATATATCTAGTTATCTGTTCATTAGAAAAATGAGCCGTGTAGTCCGTCGGTTGAAATTGATCCATTCTGTACACGAGTGCAGCAGTATTCAGCGGTGTTTTTGACCGACAAGATGGGGGTTGTGTACTTTCCGGTCACGTGACTGCAAGATCTCTATATAGCTTGTTTAATGTCCGAAAAATCCTGAATAAAATTTGGTATGGTAAATTCATGGAGTAGCCTACTTAAGCTGATATGTGCACAGAGTCACATGAATTAGGATGGCTGACTGTTCAGTCCCTTTGACTAAGTTGGTGTATGTCCTGTGAACATTTCAAAGGCAACAGCAGTGCCAAACGCACCTGGCAACAGGTGAAAATGAAATATAAAAACATCATTCATAATGGTGTGTGTGCGCGTGCAAGCAAGCATTCATTTGCCTTTTATTTATTCAAGTTTTATCTGTTTGCCTAATAGTTCAAATTGTTTTGTATATAGTTTATAATGTTGTTGTGTGAAATTAATGATAATATTGTGGGAAAACTACTTTGCACGGACGTTCATTTAATTTATTCTATCGTCATTTTGTTTGTTCTATTTTTGTGTATTTTATTTATTTATCTGTTTGTCTAGTTGTATCTATTTTTCTAATAATAATATTTTTTGCATTAATAGTTTGTTTTTTCCTATTAAAATAATCTTGTGTTCTTGTTATAACTTTATCTATTTATCTGACTGTTTAGTTGTATCTATTTTTGTTACAATTTCAATATTTTTAATATAGAAAGTTTGTTTTTTTCTATTAAAATGTTCTTGTGTGATAACTAGTTCTTGTGTTATATTTATTGTAGTTGTATCTATTTTGTATCTCAGACTTAAATATTTTTGTAAAACAAGTGTTTTTTATAAAATATTCTTGCGTTCTTGATAACTATGTTCTTGAGTGGGTTCTTTTTTTTTTTTTTTTACAGAAAAGCCGTTCTGCATGGACATTCATTGAAGCCCTCATTGTTTTTTAATGGTTATTTATGAGCATTTAGGGGTTACAATAATGTAAGTCTAGGTTGCTTTATATAAAAGGTATGTCCAGAAATATTGATGTCACTGTCTAAGCAGAGGGATCTGGCTTATTTAGACGCTGTCTTCTTAAAACTGAATAAATATTTAAAAAGAGCCAAATGAGCCAGTCTTTTGAACGGCTCTTTTCAAAGAACGGATCACAAAGATGTGGATCCCATCAAAGAGCCATAAATCCCATCTCTAATCTGCGCTCCGATATCGCACGGGTCATCCAGGTACGCTGGCATTGTCTCTAGAGGAAATGTCGGTGGAGAGGTGGTGTTTAAAAAGGGTGTGGTTAATCGGAAACCTCAGGTTAACCAAGAACATAACCTGAGACGAGCAGGTTTGAGATGCAGCGTAAGTTGCCATGGCAGCATACCTCGGTTTGAACATAGCCAACTTTCGTAGTATGGGTTAATCGGGAAGTTACGCTGCACATGATCAAGTTACTCTCGAAGTTACCCTGGTAAGCCAGAAAACCCGCTTCGTAGTACAGGGCCCAGGTTGGTTGTTGAGTAGCCTGACTGTTTTTTTTTTTCTTGCGTGTGGTATCATTGTTGACGCGAGGTTGTTTTTTGAACATGCCAATGTGGACACGATTTCCCCTGATGAGTTATGACTTCAGACGCGATGCGTGTGTGGAGGTGTGGAGTCTGCGTGATATGTGCGTAAGATAGGCTTCTCATGTGTTTGGAGATCCGCGCTCCGAGACAAGCGCAAGGCTTCTCATGTGTTTGGAGATCCGCGCTCCAAGACAAGCGCAAGTGCCCCCCCCCCAAGGGAAAAAAAGGGACCCCCCGGAAATATCGGCATAGTTCGAACACTGAGTGTAGGCACTGGGTGTAAACAACAAATAGTTTACAATGTCTGGGTAGCAAACAGATGGCAGAATTGGTGTCAGGTCCTCCTTATGTTTCCATTCTCCCTTGCCCCGAGTCTTATCATATGGGTCAAACCCATCAATCACAGCCAGTTTCTCCACATACCGTGCCCTTTCTGCAGCTGGTAATGTACTCACGTAACCCGAATTATCATCCATCGTGTCACTTTACTCTCACTCGTACTTTGTTTTATATTGTGAGTGCATGTACTTGGTCTTCCAATATGGCGCCTAACAAAATCTTGCGGCGCGGTGACGTCATGTGAAAGGGGTCTATTGGATGCTTTTAAACAGTAGATGATGTTACGGAGAAAGAAGTGGAATGATTCTTGTCATTGTAAAGGGTTGTGCTATCTTTCCCAGTGTTAGGCTGTATTATCTTCTACTGTGATGCAAATCTCAGTGATAGTGTGAATGTTAGCAGAAATGGAGAAGTTTAAAATTAATGTGAAGCGCACATGCTTTCGATACCTTCAAATTTCTCTGGAACGACACGAGCGTCACTTTCAAACATGTAGCCTAAAAAGAAGACAAAGGGGAATGTAAGTTCACTGGCTTGAGTAATGTTTTAATCAGTTCAGGGTTAAAGACATGCTAAACAGAACATGGTAAAATATTAATGGCAGTCATGAGAAGACACAGTTTCCGTCTGCCTTCTAAATAGATGCAAGATAATGACATAATTGTGCAGTTTCATAGCAATTCAAGAACTACTGGACATTTTCAGGCAAGTCAAAAGATGGAATTTAATTACATTATCATTAGCTTTTAATGTACTGAACTTTCACTAAAGGAAGTGACTAAATATCTATAATTAATGCCTCATTAAGAAGTTGCTTGTGATTAAAATGACTCAGAATGGTGTGACAAATAGTTCTGGGTGAGCAGAGAAGTGTGTTATTTTTCTTTGCTGGAGGAAAAATACTGGCCTTGTCCAGTAGTAATATTTACCCTGGACTTCATCAAGCAGCAAAGAGCTGAGTGCTGGTGCCAGTGGAAACACCGACCTGCTGACTTGGTTAGCCAATGACCGCACAGCACTGGACAATCTTAGCCAACTATGACTAATGAGTGTGATATACATCTCCTAAACCTGAAATTTTGTCTATGCCTACAGTGAATCCAGGCACTAAAATTCTTTAAATAATGGCCATACATTACCTTCATTGTTGTGCTGAGTGTTGGGGTAGCCTTCGTTGTGGTGGTACATGGAGGTGCATCCAGGCACGTCTGTAAGGCACAACACGGGGATGTGGCTTTGAATTACAACATTAAGCCTCATATTGCTCATCTCAAAATAAATCTGCACCTCTCATTCTGTTGGAATGAGGTCTGTGAATCTGCTGATGTGATGACATTTATCTCTGAATGCATCAAGGACAAAAGCTGCATTTATCGTATCACCTGTCAGCCATGGTGTTTTAGAGCCATGAGCAACAGAAGCACAATGACACATTATTATTGTTGTTGTTATTATGGCAATTGATTTCCTCCTAAGTTAAGTCTATTAAACCACTAAACAATCAAAACAAGCTCTGTTTTTGTATGAGTAAATAAGTACTGAGGAGGGTGTAAGGTGGAGCAGACTTGTGTCTATAATAGTTACTCATGCCTGGGGAATGCAGTGGCACAGGCCAAGATAAGAGGTCACAGGGGAGGTTAAAGAGCTATGCCTCTGGTGAAACTAGCAGCTTTGCGCCTGTATATGCTCCTCTATTGTCTTCTTCATTTGAATGAATGCTACATGAGACTATTTATCATATGGAGGATAGCTTTTTGATGGGTTCACATTAAATTCTGGAAATTAGAGAGTTATTTCCACTCATCTTGGGCATCTGTGTAGCACTGAAGCCACAACAGGTGGTAAGTGTAGGACTGGTGTTTTTACTGATAAGCTGTTGGCGTCATCCTAGACAGCATATAGTATCCATGAATACACATCTTTCTTCCGCTGCCTCACGCTTCCCAGTTTGACAGAATTTATTACATTACCTGAACTTCAAATCATGACTCATCAAAGTCATCAATACTTCATGACAATGGAAATACTGAAGAGAGCTACAATGACTCCATATGGTCCTTCGTTGTTGTTAGAGTTATGACTGTAACTTTGTGTGAATGCACCTGGATGTGTTCTGGTGAAGAACAAAGAAGCTAAAACACTACTGATTGTGATCTGTCCAAAATGAGTCATATGTCCATGCAGTGTCAGTAACACAGTATGGAGACTGCACTGGCTTGCATGGTACAGTAAATGCTAAAGCTGAATGTGGATGGTCTACTAATTCCTGCGTCTACCTCACTCTGCCCTGCCCCCTGGCCTCATACTCATGCCCCCTTCCCACCACCATTGCAGCTCACGTTACCACCGCTACGCTTGTTTTTCCATTATGAGTTCATCTGCCTGCAGAAAAAGGAAGCTGCTACTGCAACCCAACACCCTGAAGCACTCCAATGGGGATTCTAGTCTTTCCAGTGCCCTCCATTTTCTCAATGAAATTCCTATGCCTTACTGCCTTTGACGAAGTTGAGGAGAGGAGGGGTGGTGAAAAGACAGAGAAGAGAATAAATGGACAAATACAGATGAAACCTTTACAAAATGTCATGGATTTGGAAAAGAGAAATCTAAACAAAATTAAACGATACAGAGAGAAGATGAGAAAATGGCTTTGAATTCACTGCTTAGAGTAGTGGCCTCAAATATCTTTACTCTTTGAGAAAGAGATGAGATACAAAATCCTTTTAATGGATCTCAGCATGGTAAGGTTAATGCATGAGTAATACTTAGTTAAGGCTTCTTGGTCCCTGTGGTTTTCTTCCAGTAATGTATTTTGTGAGTTATACCCATGCCCCCATGCTGTACCACTTGTGCTCACCAGGCTCATAAGTGTAGTCAGTGGGTTCCTGTTTAACCATCATATGAGCTGGAGGGAACCTCTGAGGGGCCACTGTGCCCATGTGAGCTGCTCGCTCATACAATGGGTCCAAGAATTCCTGCTTGAAGCTCTGCTGCAGGTAGGGCATACAGGGGTCCGAGTGCTGTCGGTGGTACCCACTGTTTCCCCCAGTGCCTGCACCCCCTGTGGGAGTAGAGGGCATACGCTGCAGAGATTGACCTGGAGGTCCGAATGGGCCACACATCTCTCCTGAGCCTGCTGGGAACCTGGAGCTAGAAAGAGTAAACCAACGCAAATATTGAGCCATAGACAGAGCAAATGGATTATCATTATAAATATGTTATAAGAGGTCCAATACAGTTATCTCATCTCATCTCATCTCATTATCTCTAGCCGCTTTATCCTGTTCTACAGGGTTGCAGGAAAGCTGGAGCCTATCCCAGCTGACTACAGGCGAAAGGCGGGGTACACCCTGGACAAGTTGCCAGGTCATCACAGGGCCAATACAGTTATACTGGCTGTTAATTATGGGTTATTGCCTTATTGATTTACATATTCTGGGATTTGACCACAAAACCTTAGCTGCTGAGCTACCACTAGCCAATGGAGCACTTGCATGTGACGTCACAGCCGATCCAGATTGTGACAGACGCCATCTTGTCGGTCAAACGCCATATTCCGCCTTCTACTTCTACCTTTTCTTCTGGAAAAACCTACTATATACAATTCTACTACAACGGCTGCAGCTACAAGCTCTCCCTACCTGTGCATGTTTTTTATGTTTTTTGTGTGTATTTTTGCGTGTTGTTCGTCTGTACCGGACTTCAATATCCACTACAACCGTATGGACTTACTGGACATTGGTTTCCAGCAGAAAATGACAGTTTGTAGCGATTTCCATCGCATGCACAACATTCCGGACAAGAAAAAAAAAAACATTCCGGACGAGATAGCGAGACCAGCGGGGTCTCCGTGGATTGTTATCGGAAGCAAAGCGAAGGAGGCGGCGCCGGGAGCGGAAGCAAAAGCGAGGCTACAGGCAGAGCCGGCCTGTTGACTAAGCTCAGAAAACAGCCACTCAAACCTCCACTGCCAAGCCTCTACCTCTCCAACGCCAGATCCATGTAAACAAGACAGACAATTTGGAATTACAGCTGGAATTACCTTATTCTATTCTATAATCGGCTGGTCAGTGCAGTACTCAATACTTAAGTGACTTACCCGTCCAATGAGGATTCTTGTTTACAAGATGCCACATCTGAGTCGCTGACAAATCCTGAATTTCTGTAAAGATAACTGTCCAGAGATTTATAGGCACGCAGTGCTTCACCACTGAACAGCGAGGGAAAGTTAATGAGGTAATTATACACGTCCGGGTATTCCGCTGGCAGTTCAAAATCCGGTCGTGAAAACTCCGTCCGGTAAGCCATAAGGGTCACAAATCTGTAGATCGTTTATTTTAGACATATATCTAGTTATCTGTTCATTAGAAAAATGAGCCGTGTAGTCCGTCGATTGAAAATGATCCATTCTGTACACGAGTGCAGCAGTATTCAGCTGTGTTTTTGACCGACAAGTTGGCGGTTGTGTACTTTCCAGTCACGTGACTGCAAGATCTCTATAAAGGTAAATACAGTGTCTTGCAAAAGTATTCATCCCCCTTGGGGTTTGTCCTGTTTTGTTGCATTACAAGCTGGAATTTTAAATGGATTTTTGGAGGGGTTAGCACCATTTGATTTACACAACATGCCTACCACTTTAAAGATGAAAATTGTTGTTTTATTGTGACACAAGCAATAATTAAGATAAAAAAAAAACCAGAAATCTGGAGTGTGCATTTCATATGAAACCCCTAAATAAGAGCTGGTCCAACCAATTCACTTCATAAGTCAAATAATTAGTTGATTAAGATCCACCTGTGTGCAATCAAAGTGTCACATGATCTGTCACATGATGTCTGTATAAATCAACCTGTTCTGGAAGGACCCTGACTCTGTAACACTACTAAGCAAGCAACATGAAAACCAAGGAGCCTTCAAGCAGGTCAGAGACAAAGTTGTGGAGAAGTATAGATCAGGGTTGGGTGATAAAAAATATCCCAAACTTTGAATATCCCAGGGAGCACCATTAAATCCATTATAGCAAAATGGACAGAATATGGCACCACTACAAACCTGAAAAGAGAAGGCTGCTCACCAAAACTCACAGACCTGGCAAGGAGGGCATTAATCAGAGATGCAACAAAGACACCAAAGATAACACTGAAGGAGCTGCAAAGATCCCCAACGGAGATGGGAGTACCTGTCCATAGGACCACTTTAAGCCATACACCCCACAGAACAGGGCTTTCTGGAAGAGTGGCCAGAAAAAAGCCATTGCTTAAGAAAACACATTTGGAGTTTGCCCAACAGCATGTGGCAGACTCCCCAAACACATGCAAGAAGATTCCCTGGTCAAATGAGACTAAAATTGAACTTTTTGGCCATCTTGGGGAAACGCCATGTGTGGCGCAAACCCAACACCCTGAGAACACCATTCTTACAGTGAAACATGGTGGTGGCAGCATCATGCTGTGGGGATATTTTTCATCTGCAGGGACAGGAAAGCTGGTCAGAACTGAAGGAAAGATGGATGGCACTAAATACAGGGCAATTCTGGAGGAAAACCTGTTTGAGTCGGCCAGAGGTTTGAGACTGGGACGAAGGTTCACATTCCAGCAGGACAATGACCCTAAAGATACTGCTAAAGCTACACTGGAGTGGTTTAAAGGGAAACATTTAAATGTCTTGGAATGGCCTAATCAAAGCCCAGACCTCAATCAAATCGAGAGTCTGTGGCATAACTTGAAGATTGCTGTACACCAATGCAGCCTATCTAACTTGAAGGAGTTGGAGCAGTTTTGCCTTGAGGAATGGGCAAAAATCCCAGTGGCTAGATGTGCTAAGCTAACAGAGACATACCCCAAGAGACTTGCAGCTGTAATTGCAGCAAAAGGTGGCTCTACAAAGTATTGCCTTTGGGGGTGAATACCTATGCACACTCCAGATTTCTGTTTTTTCATCTTAATTATTGTTTGTGCCACAGTAAAACAACAATTTGCACCTTTAAAGTGCATGTTGCGTAGGTGCTCACCCCCTAAAAAAATCCATTTTAATTCCAGCTTGTAATGCAACAAAACAGAACAAACACAAAGGGGGATGAATACTTTTGCAAGATACTGTAGTAGTGCTTTGACATCACATTTGGTATGGTACAGCTATTTACTCAAATCCACCACTATCCATCCCCTGCTCAATTGCCTATGTCTGTTTCCAAAAACATAACATACCCATTAGTTTAGGTGAAGTTCTTTTAAATTGTGTGACAGTGATATTTTTCATGGAATGCTTGTGTTAACACAAAACATTAATGACTATAGAAAAATATAGGCTCTTTAAGGTATGAGGTATAAGGTTTATTTGGTGTTATTTGACCAGGCTTGAAGAAATTGACCTAAATGCTGGTGGGCATTACCTAGGATTCATGGGGTAAGTCTGGCCATGGCTGGGGTGTGGCTGACTGGCAGAGGGAGAGTTCATGTACCCTGTTTCAGGTCGGGTGCCCACCAGTGGTTTTGGGGAGTAATGCTGCATGGGGGACATGGGAGTCCCAGGGCAGGAGCTTTTGGGCCCTGCTGCTGATGTTGCTGCTGCTCTCTTCTGTTCATAGGCACTGTTAAGACACACAGCATCACACACCATTCAAAGATGTCAATACAATATAATAATCCAGCTGTCTGGCATTAGCCTATTTGAGAGTGTACTTCCTTTAGCGCAGTCTAAACATATGAACGCCTGCTGACCTGGCGTAAAGGCACTGCTCTCCACTGGGATAGCTGAAGCTCTGCTTATGACTGCAGGACTGGCTGGGGTCTGAGCCCGGGCTCTGAGGCTCCTTCTTAATCTTCACCGGCGGGCTGTGGAATGCCACTGCTGCAACACAGACAAACAGGTTCATTAATATAGCCACATTCCAGTTTGACCCTCTTAAGCTCAAGGAGCAGCCCTAGGACAAATGCTTTTGTCTGCACTGGAAATACCAGACTAGTTCAATGACTTCTCAGACCAAAACAGGACTGGAGACATGTGACACACATGCGTACATGCATTCCAACTCCTGTTTAAGAGCTACAGTACTTAAGTCCTCATTCCTACATCACAGCACACATAAAGACACACAAAACACCTCAGACACTCCTTGTTTCAAGTGCCACATTCATCTTCACTTTCCTATATCAGACGCAACACAGTTATTAACATTTCATTCATCACCACTGGCCTTACAAAACTCTAGTGAAGAAGAAGAAGAAACCTTTATTTTGGACATAATTCATGTGCCAGCCTTTTGTTCATGGTTACAACCCTGAAACTAAGTTGCAACATTACATGTTTTCAGTTTAATAACCTGAGATGCACATATTATAACCCCATTTTCAAAAAAAAACCTTGGGGTGCTTTGTAAAATTTAAATAAAAACAGAATGCAATGATTTGCAAATCATGGAAAGCCTATATTTAATTGAAAATAGTACAAAGACAACATATTAAATGTTGAAAGCAAGAAATTGTATTGGTGTTTGAAAAATATATGCTCATTTTGAATTTGATGCCAGCAACACATGTCAAAAAAGTAGGGACAGGGGCATGTTTACCACTGTGTTGCATCACCTCTACTTTTAACAACACTCTGTAAATATTCGGGAACTGAGGAGGCCAATTCCTTCAGTTTTGAAAGTGAAATGTTGTCCCATTCTTGCCCAATATACAGCTGCTCAACAGTTCCAAATGCTTTCAGTGGATGACAGGTCTGAACTGCAGGCAGGCCAGTTTAGCATGCGCACTCTTACTACAGAGCCATGTAGTTGCAGTACATGCAGACTGCAGTTTTGGCATCGTCTTGCCAAAATAAGCAAGGGCTTTCCTGTAAAAGATGTCATCTGGATGGCAACATGTTGCTCCAAAACCTGTATATATCATTCAGCATTAATGGTGCCTTCCCAGATGTGCAAGCTAAATGAAATATAGGATTTCCATGATTTGCATTCTGTTTTTATTTATATTTTGCACAGCATCCCAACTTTTTTGGAAACAGGATTGTAAGATTCATCACGTATGCTCAATCTCACAACAAACATTTTTGCTCAGAACGCTTGGTCTTACAAAAATGCATTATTCTCTTTAAAACAACATAACCCCCCCAAAATACACTACCGTTCAAAAGTTTGGGGTCACTTTGAAATTTCCTTATTTTTGAAAGAAAAGCACTGTTCTTTTCAATGAAGATCACTTTAAACTAATCAGAAATACACTCTATACATTGCTAATGTGTTAAATGACTATTCTAGCTGCAAATGTCTGGTTTTTGGTGCAATATCTCCATAGGTGTATAGAGGCCCATTTCCAGCAACTGTCACTCCAGTGTTCTAATGGTACAATGTGTTTGCTCATTGCCTCAGGTGGGGTTTACATTAGACCGTATCAGCGGATCATCAGATTAACTTTTTTAAAAACGATTAGCGTGCACACAGCAACGCCAATACACGATTAGCGTGCACTCAGCAACGCCAATACACGGATACGCTAATCACATGACTAATTCGGCACGTAAGTTGAAATGTGTCAGTGCGGCTCATCGCTTCCTCCTCAGTGGCTGCGCTCCAAATCACTCCACCCTGAACAGCGAGTGCCCTCTGGAGGGTGCGCACTCCGGCCTTGCGCAGCTCACAGAGCGCGCGAGTTAAGCGCACAAGCAGTGATTCGGGACTGAGCCGCTGTGCGCAAGTCACTTACCACTTGCAAGTGGAAGGATGGCAAGCCTAAAGACAATCATAACTACACAATGGGCAGTATTTGCATCAGTATTTGCAGTATTTTCATACTTTTATACTCTTTAATGAAAGGTGATACAAGGCGGAAGTCCGCGTCGTTTTTCAGCAGTCGCGTCACATGACCAAGGCCAGCGAATCAGGAAGGTGGATGTCACAGTGACGTTGTCCAATGACGACGCCAGCTAGAGCTCAGCACAGCGTATCCGTGTATTCTCAATGTTTACACAGCACCGGACCAGACACGATCTGGATTGAATACGTGGACCCTGGCGGATTCCCGTTTCCCGGCATTTCCAGGCGTTTTAATGTAAACGGACAGTGCATCCGCAAAGAAAACGAGACAGATACGGTCTAATGTAAACTTGGCTTCAGAAGGCTAATGGATGATTAGAAAACCCTTGTACAATCATGTTAGCATAGCTGAAAACAGTTTAACTCTTTAGAGAAGCTATAAAACTGACCTTCCTTTGAGCAGATTGAGTTTCTGGAGCATCACATTTGTGGGGTCGATTAAATGCTCAAAATGGCCAGAAAAATGTCTCGACTATATTTTCTATTCATTTTACAACTTATGGTGGTAAATAAAAGTGTGACTTTTCATGGAAAACACAAAATTGTCTGGGTGACCCCAAACTTTTGAACGGTAGTGTATAACAAGAATACTCATATTAATTTAAAAAAAAAAAGGATTCCTTAGTTTGCCTAACTATCCAGATTACTCCATAGTGCAGTCATGTAACTTGCTCCCAATGTCTCCTACTGTGATTTGTCATGACTTGCTCAGATTATCTGTGGAAGACTGGTGTCCGTTATATATCAAAAAATGCACGTACAATAAAGGGTTGAACTTTGAGCGCAATAAGCCAACAAGTTTCAGAAAAAGCTTTCCTTGAGTTTTTTTTAGCATTTTATTCAACACTTTTACTTACTTTATTTAAAATAAGACAATACAGTCAACTCTCTGTCGTGCCCCCCCATATCTGTGATGTGACTGATGCTATGATTACCAATTGGTCATCATTTTTGTAAGGAAGGTGGCACATAAAGAATGTGCATTGATTAAAATAATTTGATTATTGTTTATTACTCAATTTAATTGTGTTTTTATTAAAAGAAAAACACTGTAGGATCCCCACAAATAAGTCCCAGAATTCAGACTGTGCACATCTGAGAATCTGCAAACGCAACTACACCTAAAACACAACTAAAAACTCATAGCATCAGCAGTAAACGCCTCCTTATTTATTTATTTCAGTGAGTCATACTGTAAAATATATTAGTATTTGCTTTAGTTTAAATCAACATATAGATATTTTTGCCTGTTAGATCTAAAGCAATGACTATGCAGTTCACTGTTTTGAGGAGGTATATATCATTCACAGGGCTTGAAATTCGCGGTGGTCTGGTCACCTGAGGCGACAATTTGTCATTTGGTGGGTAATTCCTGTCACTAGCCAGCCTGGCTGGCTAGTTGAAAATAAAAAATATATATGAAGCGAAGATTCAGACACATCGTCAACTAAAGCCGCCACATATTAAGCGTGTGCTGTGTCTGTGTTAATCGATGTGTTTATCAGCAGGACGGAAAATACCAAAGAATTCCGAATCATATCGTGTACGAGTCAGGCTGTCGTTTTTTTCACTACTGCACATGCATATAACGCATCTCGTTGAATATCGCGGTAATCACGTGTAGTATTGGACCAGGTGGGTGGAGCACAGAAGCACGGCAGGCCAGAACTGAGTTCTCAATGAACTATTTATTGCTAGTTTTTCAGCCTTTTATCACTTCCCAGCCGCGCGCGCACACACGTGTTCTGGTTGGGGAGAGAGAGCTCCCTTTCTCTGCTCTCCTCTCCTTTTAAAGGGCGCGGTCACTGGGGAAGATACACAAACACAGGTTAATCCCCATCAGGTGCAATGATTCCACGACTTACCTTCCCTGACTCCACCCTCCATTCACAGACCGACACTTGGCCACGCCCCCGCTGCCACATCACATTATCAAATTCAATAGATGTGGCCACATTATCGCCCATTTAAACACGTGTGTTTTTGTTGTTGTTTACATCTACATCTGCCAAAGCCACATTGCGATGTGGAATTTTCTGAAAGGTGTACAGAAACCGCCAGAGACGGGGACAAAGCGACCTCGGTCTGAAGAGGAGAAAAAGGCCGCCGATAAAGCATACGAGAAGGAGAAATGACAAAGGACTTATAAGCAAACGTGGGAGCAGGGTAGGCCTTGGCTGCGATACGATTTTTATGGAATAATTACTTTTTTTCAAGTTGATTCCTAGTCATTCAGTACGTTTACATGCACGTCCAAATCGAGCTACTGTCGGTAATTGAGCAAAGGGTCCCAGCAGGGGTGCCAGAGAAATCCAATCCTACATGCACAAGTCTCATCTCATCTCATTATCTCTAGCCGCTTTATCCTTCTACAGGGTCGCAGGCAAGCTGGAGCCTATCCCAGCTGACTACGGGCAAAAGGCGGGGTACACCCTGGACAAGTCGCCAGGTCATCACAGGGCTGACACGTAGACACAGACAACCATTCACACTCACATTCACACCTACGGTCAATTTAGAGTCACCAGTTAACCTAACCTGCATGTCTTTGGACTGTGGGGGAAACCGGAGCACCCGGAGGAAACCCACGCGGACACGGGGAGAACATGCAAACTCCACACAGAAAGGCCCTCGCCGGCCCCGGGGCTCGAACCCAGGACCTTCTTGCTGTGAGGCGACAGCGCTAACCACTACACATGCACAAGTGAAATCGGGCTATTGTGCAAGGTGCATTGTGCACCCGAGCCACACGTGGCGCTACACGCCCCATCGTGTTGGTACACTTCCGGTTGCCGTCATGAAGAAGAGCTTATAGTGTTGCCAGATACTGCTGACGTATTCCAGCCCAAAACATGTTCAAATCCGCTAAAATGCACTTAAAACCCCCCAATCTGGCAACACTGGTTCCGTGTTCAAGCTGTTAGGCTTGCTCTAACAGACTGTATGGCTACAAACTGTCCGGCGCAGACCACTGTTTTGTAAGACAACTTATTTTGCACAATAATATTTTTCTAAAGTCCAGTTTTTGCTTACAAAAAAATATTTTTTTTTGCTTACAATTTAACTTATGTCTTAATAAACACACAAAAAGTTCAATTGTTTTGTTTTTATTGACATTCTTCAGATGTTGGACATATATTTGTGTGTGTATACACACACACACACACACACACACACACACAAATACAATGACTTCTTTATGTACACAATTCACAGCTATGCAACAGCTGTACGGATGTATTTGGTGATACAGTAAGTGAGCTAAATTTTAACAGTGCAAACAATGCCACAAAAAGAAAAGATTCATGCCGTTGTCATGATTCGTTGTCATGCCGACCGAGGCTGCTGTGTTTCCCTTGTGGTCTCGTCACTCGTCACTTCCGGAAGGGGCAGTGCTGAAGTAAGTAGCTTGAATACGTAGCTCAATAGCGTTTACATGCACTAAGTAGCTCAGCAGAAATTGCATAATCTAGGTTGTGTAGCTCGATTCCGATAAATCAAGTTCGGTTCAATTTCAGCCGAATTAAGGTGTATACATGGCATTTTGAACTTCGATTTCAGTCGAGCAACGGCAGAAATTCGATTCTCTCTATGTGCATGTAAACGCACTGACAATGAAGCTCCTAATGCTTTCTCTCTCACAAATGGTTAAATACAGAAAGCACGTTGGACATATTTTGGGTGCTATAGTCATGATAGTAAGTATATTTGTTTTCAGTATTCATACACCATGTTGCCAAGTTTTCCAATATATTATTATTTGTTGATATTATATTATGGTGCTCTGTGTTGTTCTCATTTATGTATTTAACAACAGTATCAAAATACTCGGGTCTTGAAATAAATACACATTAGTCATGAACAATGGTAACTACTATCTTTTGTGTTATTTTTGACAGAAGTAAAATTCATACATGAACAAATTTTGGCTAGTTGATTTTCTGTTTGGCTAGTTACTTTGGAAGGTAACTAGTCCGGCTGGCTGGTGAAAAAATATATGAATTTCTAGGCCTGATTCATCACAGTTAGCTTGTTAGATTTTTTGCTAACAAGAAAAGCTTAGAGGAATCCATGTTTTTCCCACTTGGTAGCTGGAATGCACAGAGGATGAAATTGATGTAATTCTGAGTTCCAACTTGAACACAGCGTAAGTACTGCTTACATATGATCACATCATTATATAATCATAAAGAAAAGTCAACACGCTGGTGCTAAGGAGGGAAAACATCACTGAAACATTTTGTAACGGTTCTTTTTGGAGCTTGTCAAAGCATGATACTGATGATAAAATAATATTAGTAATAGACCATGCTCAAGTAAATGTACTTTTCATGGCCAGATCCAACAGACAGCCATTGACAGTTAAAATGAACTTGTCAATGGAACAGCCAATGAGCAGGCTCAGCATGCGTGGGGCCTGGGTCTGCGCAGCAGCACAGTACTGCTGTTTATTATTGGAAGGGAGAAGCCACAGCTCTCAGACTGTGCGGTACAGGATGTTTTTCTGGGCCACTCAGGGTAAACGGCAGCAGCTGTGCTCCTCCAGCTGAGCCCCAGCCTGTGTTTATAGCTGTTTATGTGTTGATTGTCGTGGGCGCAAACCTGACCGAACAGGCACGGCTGAAACCTAAGCTCAGGTAATTACACATTACCCCACAAGTACGAAAGAGGAAGAGAGAAAAGGCCTACTCTTACTATAATAATGCAACAAAATTAACAGCCCTCCCACATACATCAGAGAAAGAGAGAGAGAGAGATGTGTGTGTGTGATAGGGAGATGGCACTCATTTATCTCCCATTTTCCCATGCTGGCCAGGGTAACGAGGAAATGTTGGCTTAGGATAGAGCTCAGAATGGATTACAGAGTATTTAAGATGGCTTTTCAGACAGAGAGACGATGGGTTAAGCATTTTAATCCACTCAGCCCATAAAAATGTGCCAGAAAGTCTACAACATTCATAAGACTAACATACCAAGAGACATATTCTGATAGAAATAAACTTATAAATATATTTCAGCATAATCTCTCAAAGCAGTTGAAATTTAAGATGAAAGTTGTTCAGGATTTCAATTGTCCCCCCCCCCCCCCCCCCGTTCTGACACACTGTGTACTCGCGCTTCAGAAAATCAGAAGCAGGATTGTGCGTTAATAAAAATGCATATTAAAAATCATATGCATCAACTGAAAATACATAATAAAAATCTTACAATTATATTCCATTTTGTACCTGTAAAATGTCTAACCATGGCCCATTAATCTAAACAAGTGTCATAGTTGGAAGAAATCCTCAAGAAAATGTAACATTATCAAGATGTTTCCTGCTGCCATTAAACCTGCACTGAGTTTATAGACCAGTGGCAGAAGAGTAAACAGAGATGTGACACTAAAGGTACTTTGTGTTGTACTTTTCCTGTCGTCTTTTGGCAGTAATTTGACAAAAGCAGCCAGTCTCTGGTTTCTCTCTTTTCAATTCATTTAAGAGTTACATCACGTTTCTTCAAATCCACTCATATTTCACAGGTTTTGTTTCTTGCAAGAGAGGAAGGAGGGTCATGAACTTGAATGTGGAGTGTGACATCTGTGTAAAGTGTTTAGATATTCTTGATTGTATACTGTACACAGTGCATGCACTGAATTTGTTGCAGAGTCTGAGTTTATGCATCAGGCTAAATTTTTTTCCCCCAAAACTTGACAGAATCTATCAAGTACACGGACGTCACACTCAGATATGTTTTATTCTTGTGTCCTGAACTCGAATTTATTTTAATTACACATATAACTGACCAACAGCAAATCCTCCCTTTGCTCAGTCTTGATCTTCCAATCTTCCTGTCAAAGTTCCAATCAAACTCAACAGTTGACATGACAATTCTGTCATTACTTAGCATTGACACCTCTCTTCAAGAACCACACATATGTGTGAAAAACCAGTAGCACTGCGAGTAAATGACGAGAGTGTCTATCCATTCAGGATAGCTCTAAAGAGGACCTGGACTTTACATATGTAAATAGCATGCTTCAGAGGAGAGGAACAGGGAGGTGAAGGGGGATGGTCATGGTTGAGTACTTTAGGAAGTGAGGATCATTATGGAAAGCCATTCAGACAACTCCCACCACAAACAAATCTCAGGACCTCGATACCCCCACTCCCACCCCAGACAAAAAGACAGCCACCAGCTGTGACAGATGGAGGCATCGTTGGCTCCTCAAAAAAAGCCTCTGCAGCTCTGACATGTGGATCTGTCTCAACATGCATCCTATTTATGATTGACGGCTAAAAATCCTCCAGTGCTTAGCCTTTTTTTTTTAAATTTGTATACTAGCATCCTGGTGTGTCATTCTCTTACTAGTAGTGTAGTGGGATGTATTGAGAAATTCTAACACCATAGTCTTGTTTATGGTAAGGTGGAATAGAAAGCTAAACTCTACAACTGTTCATTAAAACTTTTCCAAGCCAGTCATATTTTTTCCCTCTGCGCTGAACCTCAACGCCAGTGAAGATCTGGACAGTTTTAAAACATTGTATATTCACGTCAGGAATACTTCCTGCACGTTTTCAGTTCATGACAGCTGAAGATGAGGCCAGCTCCTAAATATCTCAACAGGTACAGTGATTCACCGATTATGGTACGTTTATATCACAGGGACTATAAACACACAGCAGTGAACCAGAGTACAGGCCAGAACATGTGACAGCTGCAGGCTGTAATTTGTTATAGCGAAGGAGCCTGAAAAAAAAAAAAAGACCAAAGGAATAAGTAAACATGGTGTTTGATAAGATATAATTCAGTCCAGCATTTGTAATGGACTGTGACTTTGTGTTTGAAACGATATTCTGGGAGTAAATATTCTTTTCCCCACGTTGGTGTGTTTGATGTATTGTTATGATACAGCCATACATTAGGCTGAGGCGACAGGCTGGCCAGTTCAGATATCTACTTTGCAACTCACTGGGCAGTTCCAGTTAAGAGTGATGAATCAATGAAACCTACCAGTGACTAAATGTGAAAGAAGAGCTTTAAATGATAAATTGGATGTATTGATTTTTGGTATCCCACTTAACACAGCGACCCCACTGTTTTCTCTGGTAACAGTGGCTGTCGAAGCCTATACACCAGGCTGCGAATATAATGGGGATGCGAGAGTGTTACGGATGACAATCACAGCTGTCACAACTCATCTAAGCAAAACACTTTCAGTGGAAGGACGGCGACTTGCCAAGATGAGGGCTTTGCTATGAACAGAAGATTTGAAGCATATTGTTCACCATGCTGTTCGCTAGATTGGGGCTTGAGAAATACTTCAAAAATGAGTCAAGCACTGGCAGAAAAACCTCTATTTCAAGGTTGGGGTCTGGAAACCTTGTTTGATTTTACTTAGGGTTTTTTTGTGTATTCGGTCTGTTTTTGTATGTAACTCAATCTTCGACAACATAATCAGTGGAAAAGTCGAGTAAAGAGAGAGGGACAAAGAAAATGAGTGGGCTTCAGAGCTTTTAGGGAAACAAGTCTGCCATTTCTACAAAGCACAGGAACATGTGCTGGACATGTGGTGCTCAGGTCAACAAGCAGAAAGAGAACTCATCTCTCAGTCAGAGAGAGCACACGATCTGGCTCACCTTTAAACCGTGCACTGCTTTCTTCTCCACCACAAGCTTTGTATATCACTCTGACTGCTCTGCTGATACTGAGGTTCTCACTGAGAACAGTACCATATTGTATATGCCATGGGCTATATATACATAAAAATAACTGAAGTAGAAAAGAGCAAGCAGTACTTGCAAAATTCAACATCAAAACATCCCTCAGTCACTAAACTCACTTTTTTCTTTGGTAAGAAAGTTATTAAATTAATGTCACAAGCAATATATGTGAAAGTAAATCGATGCAATGTCACAGCAATTACGTATGTGGACACGGGTTTAACAGTCACCGTGTGCATGTGACGAGAGTGATGCATGTTGCCAAACTCAACAGTTTCACTTCCCTTTACAGAGGATGAATGAGCCAGATGGACTTGGTTTATTAGAATACAGAAGTTTTTCCATCACCAACCCATATGTACTCATTAAAATATGAATAAAAATAAATATGGGAAATGTTTAACCATTTTAGAAGAATACATAGATGAAACAGAAAAAAAAACAAGAACCAGAAAGTTAGTGCGGAATGATGTAATCTTATGCAGCATGGGTGTTGTAATGGATGGATGTCCATGTGTGTGTGTGAGAGAGAGAGAGAGAAATAAAATGTGTGAAGATGTATGTAGAAGGAGTAATTAATCTCCCTTCCCCCTATCCCAAAGCTGTCCTCTTTAAATGTTTAATGCACTTATTGATTTCTCTCTCATTGCAGAAATTATATAATGAACCACACGGTACAGAGATCCATTCAGAGCAGTGCTGTATGGCAGAGAAAAATGGTCTCCTTATCTCCTGAGGGAGATAACACATGCCCATCGAATTCCTGTCAAACTCATGAGAAATGCATTTCTACCAAGACCCCACTCACCCTCTCTTCCAGTCTGGATTGAAGTCTTAATTATAATAGTTTGCATAACATAGACACTCAGGCTGATTCCTCCTGCCTCTCATCTACACTTAAGATCGACTGATCCATCATTGCTTTCCCAATATATGACCTGGCCTGTGTCAGCAGAAATGCGAAGACCTGCCTAAATAAATAGGAAGGACAAAACCGAGTCAGAGGAATGATCCCATCTGGATTTCAGCACACTTAGGAAAAACCTGTCCATCATCTGCATCACTGTGACCCGTCAAAATCCAGAAATACAGTTTCCACATGGTGGTTGTGACAGTGGTTTGATTCCCCAGCAAAGGCCTCCTGTTCTCCTCACTCCTCTCCCGTGTGTTGTTAGATATACGGCCGCCTTGTTATCATTAGTACTCCCCCACCATTTCTTTTTTTTTTCTTTCAGCAGCAGAAAGGAGGGGAACAGGAGGGGGTGAGCAGACGACGTCCTGGGCTGGTTTGGGTTTTGCATTCTCCTCGCTTTGTGCCCTCCCTTCCTCCATCCCTCTCCTTCTGGCCCAGTGAACGAACACACACACACACACACACACACACACACACACACACACACTCTCCATTCAGCATGCTATACAGCATGTGATAAATATATGCTTTTTTTTTTAGCCAAATATGGAGATTACAGTTTATGGTTTCTAGCGTAAGCAATTTTTTTAGTTTCTTCTTTCGAGCCATTTAACTTGTACACTGGCAAAAACAGTAACTAGAAACATATTAGTTACTTTTTAGTGTAAAACAAAAGGATAACAAAAGGAAAGAAGGAAGAAAGGAAAGCATAAAAGAAGAAAGAAAGCATTATTTTCTTTCGGTCACTACTTTTTTGGGGCAGCTGGATTTGTGAATGGTGATCCCAATGTCCCTCAGTGTGCTGCCTCAGCCAGTCCACCACACAACTAGCTCATTCATACAAATGTAGGGCTTAAGCGTGTATCGTGTCTGTGTGTGTGCGTGTGTCGGTGTGTGTTCGTGTGCCTGCAAATGAGTTGTTTCTCTGCAAAAAGTAAGGGAAGTGAGGGTGGGGGGAATGGACCTGCCCTCTCTACAGGATAGGACGGGTGCTTTCTGCGCATTTCTGGCAGTTGTGAGGATGTTTTTGAAGACTTGTTGCATAGCAGCTCTATTTTGGAAAGTTGAAAGCCTTCTAGCAGTACACTGTATTTTCTTAGAGGAGGAACAAGGGGGATCCTACAACAGGTAGCTTCACTGACATGACAAATACTACAAGAAAGCAAATAAAGGCAGCAATATTTTATACAGTACAGAAACAAAAAAAAAGCACAAGTACCGTATTCAGAGAACTGTGCTCACTGCATTGACCAAATCCTCACAGTCCTTCTCTCCATGATTCCATTTTGATCAAACTCTTCTTTGCAAATCTAGATTTATAGCCACAACTACCTATATAATTACTCCAAGGCACAAAACCAAACAATCAGCCCACACAACACTGCAGTTGCAGGATTAGATCACATCTTGGAACATTCAGAGAGAGAGAGAGAGAGATTTTCACATTTCAGCTTGGTAGAGAAACAGGAAAAGGGAGGGGTTAAACCTCCATTCAGAAAAAGTAACCGTGAGGGTGGAGCCTGCTGTAGGACATTTTCATGAATGGAGAGTGTCGTCTCTGACTGATGAGTTTTAAAGCCTTATTTTCATAAACACCAGGATTATACTGTAGTCCAAATAGAGGTTAGAAAATGATTTTGACAATGAATATTAAGATATCAGTACTAATAATAACTAACAAGACCTAACTTCTTTGACTTATCTGATCCTACATACCATCAGTCAAATGGAGTATAACATGAAAAAAAATCTTGGTATACAAATACTTCATATGTCGTTTCAAAAATAAACCATGTGGAAACTTGTATAGCTTTGGTCCTACACTCCTGAGTTCTAGCACGGCTCTAAAAGGAGATTTGCTGGTAAATTTGCTGGTAGATTTTCTGGTAAATTGCTCTCTACAGACCCAGTCACTGGAATGTGCATCTGGAATAAACAAGTGTACACTAGTGCAGCAAGCCACAAATTTGGAACACCAATATTGTCTTTTAAAGGATAACTTTCATCTGCTTTGGAGTTCGTTCCAGAACACAACAGCAAGAGGTCAAAGATGCTTCATAACAAGGCATGGATAAAGCTCGCATGAAGAAACATAGAAAATTGGGAAGAAATGGGGACATTTTTTTTTCTTTCCCAGCAGTGTGAGGGTATTACACAAGAGCATGCCCTGCACAGAAAAAAAGAACATTCCAGCTTTCTCAGTGAACTCTGTGATCACAGTTTCTCAGTTACATTCCGATAGCAACAACGTGAATGAATGAAAAAGAAAATAAATCTATGATTTAATCAAAGAGTGTTTTAGCTTTTGATGTGTTTACAGATAAACAGATAATGAGACTTCCCAAAAAGATAGGGCTTAAACGTCAGAATACCTTCTGCCACATATGTCACCTAGAGTATTACCATACTGTGTACAGTTTCATATCTCAAACTGGTTTCAATATTATCTCCACCACAGTGAACATAAAAATGAGAGAACCCAAGTTTATGTTCATGGTCGCTGTCAATTATAGCCCTCTTTTCTGAGTGAACACAGACTGCCAAGCATACACATGTTATTACTGCATTGTTTGAGTACGAAAGGGTGGGTGGAGCTGTCAATCAAAGCTTTGCTCCACTTAGTTACTATGACGGGACTGTCAAGCTGAGCTTCCACTGCCTTCACGATTAGCCTTCACTGACACACCACACTGTGGCAATTGGTTCTGCCCTTAAAGGGGTTAAGTAGACATGACCCCTCAATGCCCCAGAGTTCATCTCCACTTCCTCCTTCCAATTGTGGGACAACAGAAAAAAACAATATGTTGTAGGAGCATCTGTCACCACAGGTCAGGTGCATGATGGGGTTAAATCGCAATGTTTGCAGATACCAAATCTGAGCTCACAGGACACTAAGATTCGGTGCTCAATCCTTTACTGAGCCACAGTTCAAGTTACAATTTCTGTTACAGGAAAAAAAATAAAAGGCTATTTGTGTGACTCATGGCTTGAACTGTATAACCTCTAAAAAAAATGCCAGCAGTGTTTCCACAACAGGACTTGCAGACTTGCCAATGTGGTAAAGGCCCAACCCATCAGTCTGTGAATGGCTTTGACAAAAGGTCCAGGAGAACTATTTACAGAGTGCACACCCCTCCACAAAACCTGGCACGCCATTGTGCGGAGACACAACAAAAAAGGAAACCAGCTAAAAAGGCAGCCTTGGTGTTGTGCGGTGCAGGAATTTGCTTTCCCATTTACACCTCTGACAGATACAAAAGGGAATCTTTGTGTGCAACCTCTGAATGATCTTTTACCGGTTTCCTGAGCTGTTCAATTGGGCCTTTGAAGCACATGCAAATGGAAGGTGCTCTTTAATACAAGCATCCATATGTATATGCGAGAGTAGCAGATCATGGGTAAAGTGTTTCTCACAGTGGTTCTTATGGAGAGGGTGCTATTATATTGCTGATAAACACAACAACCACACCTCAGCCTCAAGCAGTTTCTGAATCAGTCACTCCCAGTCTCTCAATGCAGAGTACTAACGTTCTCTCTTCTTGTTTTTTTTTCCATCCCCACCTCCCCTCATCTCGTCATAGCAATACAAATCTACCCTTTTATTGCATTTACATACTGCCAAAGGTTAGCAAAGTCTAAAGGAGGGTTTACTTACAGTTTTCTGAGATGAAGTCAGGAACAAATTGCTCATCACTGTCAGGTACTTGAGCTGTAGTTTAAGGAGAAATAGAAAATAAACAAAAGACATGCTTAGTACCTGGACTTAAACTTTCAAGATATATTACCAAGAAGAGGACACATTACAAAAGACAAACATGGAATTGTGAGACTGAGAATGTTATGGCTCTCCAAATTATTTCGTAATGCATTGTCCTTACAATGCAGGTGGAGGACCAGAGCCATAATTTGTCTCTACACAGAGCCATTTGTTGAGTATGAGCAGTACTCTTAGCTGAAGAATAGACTAAGTGTGTCCATTAGGCTGGCCCGTCTCTCTCTTCATCTTCATCTGAGTGAAACCTGAGTTACTGCCTCTGGACAGCCATGTGACCTTCAACTCTACTTTCCTCTACGCCAGCACTTTTTCATCAGCGGCAGATCAATACCTCAGTTGAATGGTGTGTGTGCATGCGTGTGAATAGTTTGATTACTACTCAAGTCCATCAAATGTACAGAACACCGTGTTTCTTCTTCCAAAACTTTATATTTTTGTGACAGGAGTAATAAAGATACTAATGGGAAAATGGTGGATTTCAGTCGGTTGTTATTTGGTCACGAGACATCACATCCTATTTTGGTTTTAGTCATATTGTAATATACATATATAATTCACTAATCAGGGAAGCTACATTTGGCTGTCTGTAGTAGTTTATCATTTGTAGACATTCAGAAGCTGTCGTGCTCTGTGTCGCTGACTGACAGTCATGCTCTTGCAGCTTATTGAACCAAACTGATAGTGGATCAATACTGGAGCATAGGAACTGATGGCCAAGCTGCCTAACACCATCTGTCTCAGTCAGCATCATAGTGTTGGTCTTGTGCAGCTGATGGATTTTCAGAGCTGTACGATGTAGCTAATGTATGGGCAAATCTCATTCAGTGTGTCTTCAAGCAAAATAAGAAGTGAAGAGATGTGCTGAGCTTGTGTTCATGTCTAATGTCTCACTCTGCTCACGCCCACACTGAGACATTTCTCTGACACTGTTGATGCGGTCAGTTCAATGAAGGGATTCTGGACTTCATCACTTGCTTTAAGCCCTACGAAGGCTGACTCTTAAGGCCAGTTAAGAAGTGGTGAAAGAGAGAAGCTTTACAATGGAAAATTTTTTCATGCGATTGCAATGGCATAAGAGATTACAGCCTTTATTTCAAATAATTACCAAATTCTTGCAGTAGAAACTGTACATATTATTAGCGAGCATGCAAAATGTTTACTTTAGTAGAAGAAAAAGCAACATCCATAAATGAGAATATCAGCGATCCTCAAATTTCTAAGTCTTATCTTGCATAATGATATTTTCTTTTTTTTTTAAACGAATGGCCACAAAATGTATCAGTGGCAGTCTGCAGTAGTGCAAAGTTTGCATTTCATGAACTTGCAAAAGAAAATGCTGGATCAATAATGGATCATTATTTCAAGTACAGTATAGAGAATTGTCTAAAATAGTTCTGGCTCCACATCGCAAACCGACCTTCTTCAATCACATTTATACCAGCTCTAGAACAGCAACTGGAGTCTTTCCATGACTTGGATGACTTTTCTGAATAATGACTGTGTTCTTTTTACTGGGACAAAATCATCATTCATGCTGATTTACTTTTTGCCAATTAGGAATCTGAATAGATGCGAGCTGCAGACATACTTGTTATGCAAAATAATCTTTTGTGGTTGCAGGTGCACCATTGCCATTATCACAGTCTACTTGCCTTTATCTGGACACAACGTACTCATTTACTCTCCAGTAAGTCTGAAAGAGGAATGGGGGAGACGGCGAGTTCCAGCCAGTGGCCCTCTGTTGACACGAAGCCCAGGTAGCACAAAGACTAGGTCTTACATTCAGCCAGAATTTATTCAGAATAAATGTAATAAACCAGATCTGACTGTGGTAGTGACGGCTGTTGTATTGCCCCTGCTTTGTTATAACGGCTGTTAGCCATCGTCAATATCATAAAACACGATTTTAAAAAATGACAACCCTTATTAGGACAATAAAAAGGTTTCCAGAATTTTATGTTGTTTTTGCTTTCAGATGAATGTAAATTTGCGGTAAGGCATGACATTTACAGTCACTGCTGCCACAGTTTGCGACAATGTCTGTTGTTAAAAGCGCTGTACAAATAAACTTAACTTGAGTTATCCACACCACAAAGACGAGCAAGTCAATGTTACAAACTTGTACAGTAACCATCTCCATTAATCTACCAGACAAGGGATCGTATTGATCAAGTGCAACTGTACTAAAGTTCAGGTGCTATTATACTGTATTACAAAATGTCTTAAATATGCCATTTTATGCAATTTAAAATTCTACACAGCTAAATATACAGTAAAAGCTGATTTTCCTGGACTACTGCCTTTTACTTTCCGTTAAAAAGAAATAGTTAATCACACATACAGCACACGTACTGTAAGAAAGAGAAGACTGACTGTCTTACAGGCCTCATGCCATCTTTCCTTTCTTCTTAGCCAGCAGAATATAAACACAACAACTAAACAAGCAATACCGAAACTAAAGATTATTCTACCACATCCTGTTTGACAAAAATTGTGAAGAGTTCTCCTTTGAGCCTGTTCAGATAAATTACATTAATTTCCGACATATTGCTCCATCCTACTGCTATAGTGTAATTCTATTAGACGCACTCAAGTTTTCTTCTTTTCTGCCCCGAGGAGGAGCACAAAGCTGTTTTTCATGAGTCATAGCCAATATCTGGTCTTCCAGATCAAACAATAAATCATTCAAGCTAGTTTCAACATGCCTGAAAAAGAACACATGCAATAAGTGTAAAGCAAAAAAAAAAAAAAAAACATTAAGAATAGTTTGGCCGTCAGTGCCTCTGGCTCACTAGTTTCTGAAGCTGAACCGAATTCTAACCCAATCTGCCTCTCTGCTTTTCTCTCTGTGGATGTGTACATGTGTGTCTTGAGTCAGTTCGCTTCCAGGAACGTCTTGCCGAAGACATAGAAATGCAAGTCAGCACAAGACTGGAAGTGTCTCTATGCAAGCATGGAGACATGTTTCCTTCTTCTCTGAGGGAGGCTGAATTACTTTGTTTTTTTAGTCAGGCAGATCCTGGGCGGAGCCAGGAGGTTTTTTTTGTAAAGAGTAAAGGGTAATGACAAGACTCAACAAGCTTCTCCATTCACAAATTTCTTGACCTCATTCTCGCTCTTCTTCTCACCCTTTGAGAAAAAGCCCTAATGCTGCTGTTTTTACAGTATGGTGAATCATCCACAACCACAATCACCTGATAATAAGCTGTTC
This sequence comes from Neoarius graeffei, assembly GCF_027579695.1. NCBI lineage: Eukaryota > Metazoa > Chordata > Actinopteri > Siluriformes > Ariidae > Neoarius > Neoarius graeffei. Next base: position 47,949,857 of record NC_083582.1, on the reverse strand, counting down.
AACTAATCCAGTTGGGAAAAAAAACAAACAAACAGAATCGCTCTGAGAGGGGTAACAGACACAAGAAATCCCTACTACCCTTTTTGTCATCTTCTAAAGAACTTTAATCAGTGTGTTAATTCTGGATATGTTCAGTGTATTGTATACTGCATATATTTAAACTCTTCCACTGAGTCCTGATGGTGTGAATTATATTAGATTATTTTTATGTTCCCTGTCTCTCTTGCTTAAATTATATGCCCACTTCACAGTTAGATTCTGTTTTATAATTCACGTTTGTAGATCTCCCTCTCTGATTATTATATAATGACCTTGATATGTTACTACATCTTATCTTATTTCACCTAAAACTGGCTGCGCTTTGAGCAGAATCGAGAGAAGATAAATACAAGACTCCATAAATTAAATGCTTTTCCTCATAATAACAGAAAGTGAAAGAAAATATGGTAGGAAGGAACTGGGAGGCACAAGTCGCATAAAGCACAGTCAGTTAAAAATCCAGAGATTTCCTATTTCAAAGCCCTGAGCATTAATCACTCCAAGCATTAATTACAGCTTCACTTTGACATGTGGGCATTGACCTTGAACTACAATAGCACACTGTCTGTGTCCCCTTCACAACCCCTTTTCTTCATGTAAATAAGCTGTCCTGAAGAACCTGATATTTTCACATTAAAACAAAGTTCGGTTTGTTCTTTTTGCAGTATTTTGACATCGAACTCTACATTCACAAAGTTAAAGTTCATGGATGATGTCCATACCTTTTTATATAGTGAAAATGACCCTTTAGGTAATTTTGTACGCATTCATAAAACACAGGGTCAAAAAAAAAGCATCTGTTCTTTCAAAATAAAAAGTGTCGGAGAAGTTATGAACAAAACTAATAAATCTGTTGACAAAGTGTTAATTCTGTTAACATCCAGTGGTGTTCATCATTAACCCGAAAACTGTAAACTGTTTCTGCTAAGCCACATTTCACCCATTTGTCTCCTGACCATCCAGCTGCCGTGCTATTTACTGTATTTGCATTAACTGTAAGCATCCACTACCTACAAGATTTACCAAATGTCCAAACGGTATCCATGTCTAAGTATACCAGATATTTTATAATAAGAAAAACAGCTTTAAACCCTATGTAGAACTAAGCATTCATTAAACATTACCAATTGTCCATTAATAATGAAATAAGCTGGATAAAATGTAATATGGCATCAGATTCATACCTGAGTTAAAATCTTATTTTCTCTCAGATAAAACAGACACTAGACACTGGCCAAGAGTCAAGGAGATCATGTTTCAATCTATGTTGAACTATCCAGCCATTCATCTAATCAAAGGAGCCATTCCGCCTTGGTATATAATTAATCCCTTCTTTGCCCAAAAGCAAACAGACACAGCAATACCCAGGTTATCGGACAATTCCTAATTGCAAGCAAAAGCAATAGATATGATACACAAAGAAAATGCTGATCTCACCTTCTGTGAGCCATGTCTCCTGAAGCTGACTTAAATCTTGAAAGAGATCTACAGGGTGTAAAAAACAAAAACATATATCAGGACTCTGGAGTAGACTCTTCAACGTGAGAGGACTCTTTTAAAAGTGACTTGATTATTGTTGAGATACTGTTAATATTTTTTTTTGGGGGGGGGGGGGGGGGATAAAACAAATATATGTACTTCCTGAGTCTAATGCTCAAATAAAGGCCACAGTAAGTTTCCTGAACTTGCTTGCTACTTTACCTTCAGATTCCTGAGGGGGTAATTCGGTGTCCATGTATTTCCTTTTTGCTGCCACCAACAGTCTATTTAGGGGCCCATTTCCTTGCGACCTCTGGAAAACACCAGGAATATTATGCAAGCGGAAATATATAGACATGCGGAGAAAAAAAAAATTAATTGTCATTAGGGTAAAAAACATGACGGCCAGATTGTACTTGTAGACAAACGTGCAACATTTGAATGCAGTACATAATCCTTTACATACCAGGTACTGAATTTTGGACTCTGCCATAATGTAGGATGTACTGATACCCAAATTGATTCCTATTAGGTAGACCCTGAAGTGCTTTCCACAGCAATAGCACCAAGAATTAATGTCTAAGAGTCCAGTCCAAAATGAGTCAGGTCAATTATTATTTAATTGAGTCCATTCCTGTAGTTCAGAGACCCCTGAATACTGAATACTGACCATCACGGAGCTAGGAAAGAGACAGCTTCTCTGGAGAGTCGTCATCAAGCACACGCACCATTATTCCACTTATAAACAACAACTTTTTTTTGGAAGAAATTGCAACACTTAAGCTCGAACTGTACACAAAACAAACAGCACATTCCAAAAAGATGATAATTAATACGTAATAAACAAAGTTTCAGGGAGTTATTTAGGTTCAAACTCGGAGCAGTTTTCCATCGCAGTGCTGCGTAGAGCTCAGAGACAAGCACAAAAAGGAGAGCAGCAGCAGCAGCAACAGCAGCAGCAGCAGCAGCAGTGCATTCCCCAAAGCTTTACGCTCATAAAGACGTACTTACATTTGCTAAAGTGTAAGGCACTTGCTGATCTAAATATCCATCCATGTTACAGTCCGTGTGTTAACCGTTCGAGCTCATTAAGGCTGTGTGGAGCAGAATCAGGGCAGCCTGCACCAAGAGAAGGCAGTGGGACACACACACACACACACACACACACACACACACACACCGCGCGCGCGCGCGCGCACAGACAGCGGGAGTTGTGAATGGGGCGTCCAGAAGGCTGCATGCGTAATGAGCTCCATTCACAAAAACACACTCTCTCTCTCACACACATCACTTGCAAACCCTAGCCTAGTTAGCTTAGCGGCATGCAGCCAGGTAACAAACATATCACGCTTCTGTTAAAGCAAAGCTCACATCAGCCCACGCACTTTTTCTGCATTTTTTTTTAGACTGTGGTGCTGTGGCAGGCGTGCAGAAGGATAATCCTGTTCACTATCACAACTCAGAACACAGTGGAAACTTCCCTAACCTGTTTATATTTAAGTGTGAATGCAAAGCGTGCCTCGATGTGATTCCATTTACATGATGTAAACCTAACAGTCTGAGCCTTTTATTTACAGGTCTGGATGGCACACATAACGCAATGAAAAACTTTTTACTCTTTTCTTTACTGTTGATTTCGATAGAAGCTACTTCTCTCTGCCTGTTCGGATGTCCGCTCAGTCCTAAAGCTTCCTGATTGGTGAATTTCCTCTTTCAAGAGCTCAGATTTCTCTCTTTGTCCTAATGAATGGTCTTACTTATGAATGAAACCTCAAGTCCTTCGTTTGCACCAATCAGATTCGAAACTGTACCAAAGCCTAGCAACGTGGAGGCGGGGGCTGCATCTAGCTGACCAATCACCGATCGAGAACCCAAGAGTTTTCCTTCTAGATCTTTTGCAGTTGTTTTTCATTCACAAAAAGGAAGGAGAAAGTGGAGGGAGGAGGGAGGAAAAAAAAACTCCATTCATAAAATCTTGTCCTGGCATGAATGTACTGAGTTGTTTTCGCTCTATTAACAACAGACACGGCTGGGGAAAAAAAAAAAAACAGCACGAAGTCCCTCTTCATCAAGCCTGCACTGTATTAACTAATCTGAACACTGTTGATGTACTGAAAAGAGCTTAGTGCCAATAGATTAATATAGCTCATTTCAAATAAAATAAACTTTTCAAATGACATTTAGCCTTTTTAGCCTGGTTTTTAATCAGCTCAAGCTGCGTCGAAAGAAATGTTTACAAGATGTGTTTCTTCTCAACCATTCCTGAAACCATTTTGTGTTTTTGCAGGATTTCTACTTTATATTTGCTCAGACATGAAAAAAAAGTCTCAAATGACTCACACTGAAGGCGGCACGGTGGTGTAGTGGTTAGCGCTGTCGCCTCACAGCAAGAAGGTCCTGGGTTCAAGCCCTGTGGCCGGCGAGGGCCTTTCTGTGTGGAGTTTGCATGTTCTCCCCGTGTCCGCGTGGGTTTCCTCCGGGTGCTCTGGTTTCCCCCACAGTCCAAAGACATGCAGGTTAGGCTAATTGGTGGCTTTAAATTGACTGTAGGTGTGAGTGTGAATGGTTGTTTGTCTCTATGTGTCAGCCCTGCGATGACCTGGCGACTTGTCCAGGGTGTACCCTGTCTCTCATCCATAGTCAGCTGGAATAGGTTCCAGCTTGCCAGGATAAGTGGCTACAGACAATGGATGGACTCATACTGACCAATATAATTTAGCTAGCCTGGCCTGAGTTTCCCAAAAGCATCGCAGCACAAAGATCATCATTAAATGGTAGACCAAGCAGCACAATGAACACTCTCCTAGTTAAGATGCTCGTAGCGTTAAGAGGCTTTTGGGAAACCCACCCCTGTTCAGTAGCTATGCTACATAGTAGGCCAATATTACATTACAGGCATTTAGCAGATACTCTTATCCAGAGTGACATACAACATACCCAGAGCAACCTGGAGTGCAGATGCTTTGGCCCTTGCTCAAGGGCACTTCAGCTATTCCTGCTGGTCCAGGGAATTGAACCAGTGACCTTTTGGTCCCAAAGCTGCTTCTCTAACCAGACCGTAGCTTCCCCCAATATGGTTTTGGCTAAACGCCTTTTTTCCTTCAATGTTGTGAAAGTTCCCATTCAGAGTACTGTATTTACATTTTCTTTCATTATGAAAAGCTCGACTCCATATCAGCACTGTGGCGTATAATATCTATTAGCTTTCAGTAATAGCTATGCTATGATATTGTACTGATACAGAGTTGAGGTTTTTCCGTTAAGTTCAGTCACAACACATGGCTCACGGACTTGAGGCAAACACTGTATTTAAATACGAATGTTCATTTCACTTACATATAAAAGGACATCGGCCATTTTGACAAAATCACATGAAAGGACTTATAAAATAAAAGGGGATTAATCATAACTGGCTCTTTATTGTGTATTTGTTCTTTTTTTCTTTTTTGAGTCTTTGTCTATTTGTTTTGTTTTTATTTTGTTCTCCATTGTGAGCATGGTATTTGTAGTAAACTTATGTGTTGACATATGGATATACATATATAATTAATTAATTATATGATATAGTCATAGAGAATTGATATCTGAATAGTTGAAGTAATAAGTAATATACAGTGTATGTATGTATGTGTGTACTGTATATATATGTATATGTGTATATATATATATATATATATATATATATATATATATATATATATATATATATATATATATATATATGGAAGCTAGATAATCAATTTATATTGACTAAAGTAGAGGGCTGGGATTAAATAAGTTTTTACTTCAGCCCACTCCTTTTCGGGCATGTAAACTCAAAACTGCTTAGTGTGTCCTTGTTTGTATTTTTGTCTTGTTTTCTTTTGTTTTGATTTTGATATATTATTATTACCTATATTATTTAAGGTTTATTTTTCTAATTTAGTGGCTTTTTACGTGTTCTTGTTGCAAATGCTGTTTTGCTTTTCTTGTTATCTGCTTATTTATTCATCATTTGTTTACATGTTCGAAATAAACTATCATCATCATCATCATCATCATCATCATCATCATCTTCATCGTCAAAGGACCATTATCTCTTTGTTTTATTTAGAAAGAACACTGATGCAACCCAATAGTGTAGGTCTCACATATCTTATCAGCTCTGCTAATTTCACTTTGAACATGCTGACAAAGGTGGGACTGTTGAGATCAATGCCAGTTGTTGTTTTTTTTTTCAGATTTAACGCTGAAAGCATTAAGGCAGAAGAGTATACTAAGTGACCATTCTGCACTTTGACCTCCCAAAGAGATTCCCATTATCTCCCACAGCTGAGCCATTTGGGCAAGTCATTAAACATATGTTCACTTCTTATCCTGTCAAAGAACCGCTTCATTTTTGCAAATGTGGATGGACAACTTATGAATGTTTCATCTTACAATATCAAGCTAACCCACTCACTTTACAAGTTTAATATGGTATTTTTATTGCAGCCTTCTCCTTTTATCATCCATTTTAATCTTACTGGTGGTTAAGTCTGCAAACCCACTTTGGCATCACATGAAAAATCACTTCAAATTTCTATCCTATTCCAGGGTAATTTTAAAACAGCGCTTCTTACAAAACCAATATATTATCATATTCATCACAATTTGTCATATTTTATTACAAATATGTGTTAAATTATAGTAGCAAAGGCTAATTTCCTGAAGTTTTGCATGTCACTCATCTAACTAACTGGTTTAAAAAAAAACATATGAGTGATTAGTGGCAGTGTACAGTGTGATCGAATGATGATTTATCACAGTATGGCTGGCAATTTTTCTCCCTTATTTTAAGACATAATTAACATTATATTTGCAAAATGTCCTGTTAATTAATATAGTATTTTATTAGTAGTAATTGTAGTAGTTGTAGTTGAACCTGGGCTGTTAAGTGCCCATGGTTCTTTGTCGTCTGGAAGTCCCACTTCAAACTGACGTTGTTTGAAACTGGGAACAGGCCATGTGTACTAAGGTGGGTGAGGAACTTTTCCTTCAAACCTCAGCTACATACAATGACTAAAAATAATCCCTGCAAAACGTTTGGCCACAGACTTATCTGACATCCTTTTTATGCCAGGTTGCCAAATTAGGCCTTGTATCCTGCACAGTGCTGGTCCAGACGCATGCCCATGTCTGCTCTGATTTCTTTCAGTTGTCACGGCCAAGGAATGAGTTTCACCTGAATATAATCTTGTAAAAATTCTGTTGTGTTTGAATCAAGATCAGGGTTTTATGTTCAGACTTGCATATGAAAAACACACAAGAAAGTTCAGGACAAGAGAACTTTTCATAGCCTTTTTAAAATGCTTTAGAGATCAAGTGAAAAATTTTGCACCTCATTTTGTATTATCAGTGAAAATAGCTTTGCTGTTAATAGTCATTATTTATAACATTACTATAGATTTTTATGTTGGCAGCTCCAAATGGTCAATGTGTCTCGCCATAAATGGAGAGCAAATAATTTTATTACAACTATTCCTTTCATCTAATTTACAAGCTAGCAGCTTACTAAGAAAATAGCAGCCCTAAATAGCGACCGCAGTCAAGTGCACAGTTACTGTAGTCTATAGCTGTGGCTGTCCGTGGCTGGTTGTAAGTCACTGTCAGATGTTGTCAGATATATACCCTTTGGCACTGAGTCTGTGTGTCACATTGTGTTTGCCTACTCCCACTCATATTAAATGATTTCTCACCAGCCCCCCATGGAATGCCTGGCACTGTGTAACACATAACCAGATGAGTATGAGGCCTCTTTATATCAGCTGCCACTGTATGTGTGTGTCTGTGCCAGTGAGTGTGTGAATATCTGTGTGTGTGTGTGTGTAGTTTTAGTCTATTGTATAAGTATTTCTAGGTCTTTTGTTCTCCCTGTGTGTTTTGAATGCCTTCTTAGACATGTTCGTGCATATGCAGGTATTTGTTGTGCTGATGGGTGTTTGTATGTGCTTTGATATTGCAGTCTGCCTGTTAGTCATTCCTGCCGTGTGTTTGGTCGTTGCCTGGATGCCTGTGTATGTGTAGGACTGGGCAGGAAATGTCTCTGCTGGCATTTGAGAAACCTTACATGAATCAGTCCAAGCGTGGCATGAGCACCTGCAGCCCAGCATCCTGCTACACACAGAGGCCTGCTTGTTTGTCAACAGGCCTTTTCCCTGTTAAAGTCAGGGTCTCTCCGTAAGCTCTGCGGTATGGGAGATCAGTCAGACTCGCACAATGGACTCCTGCTTTACATGCCCACCCTTCAGCAAAGGCTTTCTTATGCCCACACAGCTGCACCAGGCCAGCTGAGACTATATCAGAAACAATGCCCCTACTTTTAATTCACCACTACAGTTTATCTCTGGCTACCAACCATATATCAGAAGATCATAAAGAGAAACTTTTTTTTTTGTTCTAAATCAAGAGATATTACAGTACTGGAGCACACAGTAGGGTGTTGTTAAAATTCCTAACACTGCTCATCTTGTTTTAAAACTCATTTGTTGGTTCTTCCAATGTGCTGACACTTACACTTATGCACATCCTGTTTTCCTGTTCATTTTTAAGTCAATTTAAGGGCAACGCAAGATCACATGTTAGATATAGTAATCCTCTTGTATTTATTTGCCTAGGGTAAAAATGTGATTTGCCAGAGGATAGGTTTAAATTTGGAGACTTTTGGTCAATGCTAAAAAGTGTGGGGGGAAAAAAACAGAACACGTGCTGTGCAACAAGTAAATATTTAGACACAATGTCTACCATACTGCACTGCAAAAACTGTTGCCTAGATCTAACTCAATAAAAATAAGGCAACATTTTCCAACCACTTTTTGTAAGTTTAGTCAACTAATGGTATTTTTGAGTAAGGAGAACTTAATAATATGCATTTCGATGTATGCAAAAAGATTAAGTTGTGTTTACAGAAAAAGCCAAGAACTTGAGTAAAATCAATGTAAAAAACATCAGCATATTAAATGCACAAGACTTAATTAAAATAAGTAACATTTAAATGAAAAAATAACTTTTGTACTCTATTTTATTAATTTTGACCAATTCACCCTTTCTTTGTTTTGAAAATGGAAACTCATCTCATCTCATTATCTGTAGCCGCTTTATCCTGTTCTACAGGGTCGCAGGCAAGCTGGAGCCTATCCCAGCTGACTACGGGCGAAAGGCGGGGTACACCCTGGACAAGTCGCCAGGTCATCACAGGGCTGACACATAGACACAGACAACCATTCACACTCACATTCATACCTACGGTCAATTTAGAGTCACCAGTTAACCTAACCTGCACATCTTTGGACTGTGGGGGAAACCGGAGCACCCGGAGGAAACCCACGCGGACACGGGGAGAACATGCAAACTCTGCACAGAAAGGCCCTCGCCGGCCCCGGGGCTCAAACCTAGACCTTCTTGCTGTGAGGTGACAGCGCTAACCACTACACTACCGTGCTGCCTGAAAATGGAAACTGCTTAAAATAATTAGTTAGCATAATAATAAAAAAAGCCAAGACATATCAAATTCCAACCTTTATTAAATCATTACCATATCAAAACAGTGGCAATGAGCTGGACAGTATGAACAGTCAACATCCATATTTAGTGCATAGAATGCATGACCTCAACTTTTTAAAGTGCTGCGTAGAACACCTTCACAGTACAGTTTTCTTTTTTTAACCGTATACATATTATTAAAACATTCTCACAAGCCATATCCAAACCATGTCAATAAGCTGGACAGTATTAACAGTCAAGAACATCAGTATTTAGTGCATAAAAGAATGTATGACCTCAGCATCTCAAGTTTTACTTAGAACATTCACAGTACAGTTTCTTACTAAAACAATTTAACATTAAGATGATCTGTACTTCTGTAACAATTCACAAGCAGAACACCTTCACAGTAGTGTCCTTCAGTGTGTATATGTTGAAACATTTTAACTTAAACAACTCACAGATCCCTCCTTTTGACCAGCTGGAGCTTCACAGTGGGGCAATTTAGTGTGTATAAAACATAAAAAACTTAACAATTTACACACCAGAAACGATGACCTGCAGCTTTGTATAAAACCTGAACAGGACAAACCGTTACAACATTCTGAAGAATTCCACTCAATGTACAATGTGTAATGATTTTGAACAGACACAAGAAAATAGCTGTTCATAAGTGCAAGCTGACAGTCATGGCTGACTGCCTAGGCTTGTTCTTCCGTTGCTGCAGGTGGGCGGGTCGTGACATTTTACGTCTGATATAAACGTTTAAATGAGTTTTGTTAAATCAATTTATGTTGAAGTCCAATAAAATTAATTTTATCACATAAAAAAGTAAGTTACGGAAATATTCACACTTTTTACTGATAGATAACTCAAAAAACTAAAAAAGAAAAATAAATTGATTTATTGGAATAAATATACTTTTAAAAATAAAGTAAAATGAACAATACTACTGAAAGACTTCTTACAGTGTAATTTGATTCAGCTATAGCAATGCAATCACCAACAATACCCAACTAAAGCAATTAAATAGAAAGTTTAACTAATTAAGTTAGAAAGCTTGCCAGAAAGGTTCACAGGGCATCTGGTTGAGACCTTTAATTCACCATCACAGTTTATGTGCTTTGAGAAACTTATCAAAGACTTTATCTGCACATTTCTACTTGACTCATTAGACCCCTTTCAGTTTGCCTATCACCCCAACAGGAGTACTGATGACGCCATCTCCCACGCCCTCCACTCCACCCTTTCCCACCTGGACATCGGTAAGGGGAATTATGCACACCTGCTTTTCATTGACTTCAGTTCGGCATTCAACACCATAGTTCCCCTCAGACTGGTCACTAAGCTCAGGGACCTGGGGTTGAGCTCCTCACTTTGCTCCTGGATCCAGAACTTCCTGACTGCCAGATCACAGGTGGTGAAGATTGGTAACTGCAACTGCAGCACCAGAACCCTCAACACTGGCATCCCCCCCCCCCAAGGCTGTGTCCTGAGTCCTCTGCTCTTCTCCCTTTACAACTATGATTGCATAGCCATGCACAGCTCCAACATCATTGTAAAATCTGCAGATGATACAGTGGTAGTAGGCCTGATCTCTAACAACAACGAGACAGTCTACATGGATGAGGTGGAGGTGCTGTCAACATAGTGCAAGGAGAACAATTTGGACCTGAATGTCTCCAAGACCAACAAGATGGTGGAAGGGAGAAGCAGAGGATCCAGTACACACCACTCAGGATCTACGGGGCTCTAGTAGAGAAGATGAGCAGCTACAGGTACCTCTGAGTTCACATCTCTGAGGACCTGACTTGGATGACACACATCTCCACCCTAGTGAAGAAGGACAGGCAGTGCTTTTATCATCTCAGATGGCTGAGGAAATTCAAGATCTCCACAATGCTGCAGAAAACCTTTTAGACTTCCATAACAGAGTATGTGCTCTCTGGAAGCATCACTGCCTGGTATGGCAACTGCAGTTCTCTGGACAGGAAAGCCCTTCACAGAGTGAGAGGGTGTGCTGAACGCATCACCATGACACCACTGCCGTGCCTCCAGAACATCTACATCAGGAGGTGAAGATCCAGATGGACATTAATGGGCATTCACCACCCCAACCACAAACTGTTTCAGTGGCTGCCTTCTGGTAAGTATCTCCGCTCCATCATGGCCAAGACAGAGAGACTGAGAAGAAGTTTCTTTCCTAAAGGCATACATACTGTAAGCACACATTTTCTGCACCTTTTGCACACTGCACACACACTGCACCTTTGTTCTACCAACTCATCACCCTGCAGTTGTTTATTTCCCTGTATGTCCTATATTTATTGCAAATTATATTATTTTTACTTTTAGAATTAGTAGCTTTATACACTTACAGTGTCGTTTCCTTCACCCCACCCTTTTTTCCTTCAGACTGATTTATAAGTTTATGTTTGCTATTTGCAAAGTTGCCAGAGTCACCGCAAAATCATTTCACTGCTGTTGCACTTGTACACTTATGCATATGACAAATAATATACAGTATGTTGAATCTTGAGTCTTGACTAGATGTGTGTATTGTAACATGATAAAAAAAAAGTCATGCAAGTGGGAGGATTTTAGTTTCATGTGGGCACAAGCAAGCAGTCAGAGATAAAGTTCAAGGGATAAACAAAGATCATGATAAGGAACAAAGTGCATTTACAGCATTCATTCATTCATCTTTCGTAACTGTCTGGGTCACTGTGGGCTTGCAAGTGTTTAAATTAGGCCACTAGTTTGGTTTGGTTTGGCTAACTTCTTGTTTAGGCCAATTGAAGAGTTTGGTTCCAAAACACTATGTATCCAATTCCATTGTCTCATCTCATTATCTCTAGCTGCTTTATCCTGTTCTACAGGGTCGCAGGCAAGCTGGAGCCTATCCCAGCTGACTACGGGCGAAAGGCGGGGTACACCCTGGACAAGTCGCCAGGTCATCACAGGGCTGACACATAGACACAGACAACCATTCACACTCACATTCACACCTACGGTCAATTTAGAGTCACCAGTTAACCTAACCTGCATGTCTTTGGACTGTGGGGGAAACCGGAGCACCCAGAGGAAACCCACGGGGAGAACATGCAAACTCCGCACAGAAAGGCTGGCCACGGGGCTCGAACCCGGACCTTCTTGCTGTGAGGTGACAGCGCTAACCACTACAGCACCGTGCCGCCCCCAGTTCCATTGTTTCGAGAAAAATAACTTTTTCTGATTACGGGAAGTGATAAAAGGAAAACCACTATATCCTGTTTTAAAACTTTTTGACTAACTCCTTAATGATACTAAACTTCAAAAATGAAATCCAGAACTAATTAACAGCTTTTAACTGAACCAAGTAATTATTTTTTTGTCAAGTCACTACCTATCCACGCCATGGCATTTTCCCCCAAAATACCACATATCCCTTTCTATTTAAAGTGCATTTAACTGTGTTCTTTCATGACAGATTCTTTTATTTTATGGATTATTTTATTTTTTTAGATTATTTTACAGAAATTATTCATAATTCAGCGTGAAATTGTCCAATAAATGCAAGCGATGAAGCGATTTCCCACTTCATGGGCACAACCATCTTAGAAGACTTCACGCCAATGGCGGCCTCTGATTGGCGTGAAGTCTGATTTTGAAAAAAATTGATGTCTGGTTTTGAAAAAAAATCGGTGATTGCACATGTTGCGTTTTGGAATGAAAGGCCATAATGCAGTGTGTAAATCAATGGCAGATATCATGTTTTGGCGAAAACTGAATATGGTACTAGTAAGATATGATAATTGGTGATGGTTTGGTGGCGGAAGTTTAAATTTTTCAAATTTGGCGTTTATCGCATTTTGGAACCAAACTCTTCAATTGTACTTCAGGTTTACCTTTGAATGCAAATACAGATACAGATATTTGGAGCAGGAAATAGATACAGAGAGTGTCATTGCATTACACACCTAGAGCATATGAACAAAATTTGCAGTTATTACAGTTAGTGCATCTGATGATATACAGTAGATCCTGCATTGATTATTTATTATATACAGTTATATACAGTACCTTAGAGACTCTCAGAACATTTTAAAAAAGCAGGACAAGTTTTATTTGCTTGATTATGAATATATTTTTTTTTCTGTAAGAAACTGTTGTTATTATATAGGTATTGTATATTTGAATTACCATACTACATATGCGCTTCTATAACACTTCTGTGCAAAAATGTTTTGTTTTGTCCTAAATGTTATATTAGGGTCTTTACTCTAATCATTGGGCGGCACGGTGGTGTAGTGGTTAGCACTGTCACTTCACAGCAAAAAGGTTCTGGGTTTGAGCCCAGCGGCCGACGGGGGCCTTTCTGTGTGGAGTTTGCATGTTCTCTCTGTATCTGCGTGGGTTCCCTCCAGGTGCTCCAGTTTCCCCTACAGTCCAAAGATATATGGTTAGGCTAACATGGGGCAGCCATGGCCTGAAGGTTGGGCTGAAGTGCCCTTGAGCAAGGCACCTAACCCACAACTGCTCTCTGGGCACTGCGCTGTAGCGCCCGGGGAGCAGTTGTGGGTTAGATGCCTTGCTCAAGGGCACTTCAGCCCAACCGTCAGGTCATGGCTGCCCCATGTTAACCTAACCACATTTCTTTCTTACTATACAGTACATACAGTACATAAATACTGTATGCTATAATAATAGCTGCCAACTGCTCTGGGTACGTGTGTGTGCTCATTGCTCACTTGTGTGTGCATGTGGTTAAATGCAGAGGATAAATTTCACTGTGTGCTTAGGTCCATACTTGAGTGTACATGTGACAAATAAAGGCTTCTTGGCTTGGCTTCTTCTTCATAGTAGAATTTCCTTTCCTTTCTTTTCTTTTTTTTAAATGTTTTTTGAGTGGACTTCTGCTAAATCAGTCCGATTGCAAGTTGTAATTAGTCTGAAGCCCTATAAACCTAGCTATATAAACAAAGTAGAGATTTTCCTCCAAAGCAGTATGGGGGCGTTTGAGAGCCCAAACAAATCGGCCTTCATGTTTAACTTGGATTTATTCAGTTATGTGTTACCTCATAAGCTTCAGCGCAGATGTTCTAACTCTTTATGATGAATTGAAATGGATTTGGTGCAAGTGATTTTGCATTTTTACATTTTGTTCCACATTTGCCATGTTTTAAAAGAGAACCTATCAACTATGTATGGAGTTTGCTCATAAATTTCTCAGTTGCATTATTTTTGATGGCTTGTAGTAGCCTGGAAAGAATAGACCTTAACTTTCTCTGAACCCTGTAAATCACAGTGCATGGAACGTGTGAACAGTAGTGTGAATCCCTCATCATGTTACACGCAGGCCTGTAAAAAGGTGATGGCTGAGATGAGAGGCAGCTGGAATGTACACTGATCTTTGTGATCAGAGAGGCATGCGGAACCTGTGCACTGTGAGTGCTCATATAATCAAAAGTGATATACATGCATGCAAGGCTTAGTATGCTTTTATACTTGAAGCCATCCATAGCAAAAAATATGTCCATTAATAGTGGTCACTGGAATTAGAAGCACAGTGGTGTAATTGGGAAGTCAATGGTTTATTATTTGATTCGTAGAAAACTTTTGTAGTGCTTATGAAATATTTATTTACTGTATGTACTGTATAGTAAGAAAGAAATATATTTTCTAACCATTTTTTAACCTGATTTTGTAGTCAAATTGCTACACACCCAAGCAGGCCTGCTGTGACACTTAAAAAGGGCATACACATATGCAACCCCTGAGAAATCAGTTGTAACACATAATCAAATGAATATATAGTTAGGCAGTGCCTAAAAGTGGAGCTCCTGACGATTGTATGAGCAAAATATTTACAAGGGCACACAATCAACCAGAAAAGAATAATATTACAGCATATGAACCATCGAATTGTGTAGTGTAGTGTATTTTGCATGAATAAATTGCTGCATTGTCTTGTGACAATGATACCAATGAGTGAGATACACATCACAGTTATGAATACATATTTATTCCTTTCTTTGACACTGCATGTCATGCGCCAGAAACAACACCACAGCATTTGTCATGGTGTGACTGATGGCTACCTGGTGGACAGCAGTGAACCAGCACTTTCACTTTATATCATTACGACTGAATTAGTTATGATTGAATATCAAATTTGATATGTCAAACATTTTTCCGGTTACATATTTCACGTTCACACATGTTGGTGCACGCACAGAATAACAAATTATGAAAGAAAATGCTGTTCCTAAAAGCACTCAAGATGCTACAAAGTTTGGTCTAAAACTATTCAAAGGTAAGATGGAATTGTGATTTATTTTATCTATTTCAAAATAAAATATTTTATGTGAGTCGGCATAGATAAGTGACACAACCTTGTGCCATGCCTTTATTACATTTGAATGCTGCTTTTGAAGTTTGAAATAAATCCATCCATCCATTATCCGTAACCGCTTATCCTGTGCAGGGTCATGGGCAAGCTGGAGCCTATCCCAGCTGACTATGGGTGAGAGGTGGGGTACACCCTGAACAAGTCATCAGGTCATCACAGGGCTAACACAAAGACACAAACAACCATTCACACTCACATTCACACCTACGCTCAATTTAGAGTCACAAATTAGCCTAACCTGCATGTCTTTGGACTGTGGGGGAAACCGGAGCACCTGGAGGAAACCCACACAGAAATGGGGAGAACATGCAAACTCCACACAGAAAGGCCCCCATCAGCCACTGGGCTCGAACCCAGAACCTTCTTGCTGTGAGGCGACAGTGCTAACCACTACACCACCGTGCTGCCTTGAAATAAATTATTTTTTAATCAAAATTTTTTTTTATTATCACCTGTGTATTTATACTAAAACAATTATCTGCCTCAGGCTCAGTGAATATCGGTGAATAATAACCTTGACTTCATCTCATAATAATTGTTAAATATAACTAAAACCCCTTTACACAATGAAAAAATGTCTGTAATGAGCTATAAAGGTTTCAGTAAATGGGAAAGCAGATCAAACCACTTTACACAATAGCTGCAAATGATGATTGGCCTACATTTTTGACCATCATATTTTGAGCACATAGATGTATTTTAGACAAGCTTATATTATGTCAGTAGATTACTAAACCCTCCTTGGCCACCTACTGGTCTTGGGCCCAAGGAAAGCTTCCTAAACTAGACCTATAATTGTTTGCTGCAAAACTTCCTTCAGTTGGAGAGTAATAACTAATAGTCTGATAGTATACAGAAGTACCACTGTACATCTCCTACAGAAATGTACAATGGTGCTTGAAATTTTGTGAACCCTTTAGAATTTTCTATATTTCTGCATAAATATGACCGAAAACATCACATGATTTTCATACAAGTCCTAAAAGTAGATAAAGAGAACCCAGTTAAACAAACGACACAAAAATATTATACTTGGTCATTTATTTATTGAGAAAAATGATCCAACATTACATATCTGTGAGTGAAAAAAGTATGCGAACATCTAGGATTAACAGTTAATTTGAAGGTGAAATTAGAATCAGGTGTTTTCAATCAATGGGATGACAATCAGGTGTGAGTGGGCACCCTGTTTTATTTAAAGAACAGGGATCTATCAAAGTCTGATCTTCACAACACATGTTTGTGGAAGTGTATCATGGCACAAACAAAGGAGATTTCTGAGCACCTCAGAAAAAGCGTTGCTGATGCTCATAAGGCTGGAAAAGGTTACAAAACCATCTCTAAAGAGTTTGGACTCCACCAATCCACAGTCAGACAGATTGTGTACAAATGGAGGGAATTCAAGACCATTGTTACCCTCCCCAGGAGTGGTTGACCAACAAAGATCACTCCAAGAGCAAGGTGTGTAATAGTCGGTGAGGTCACAAAGGACCCCAGGGTAACTTCTAAGCAACTAAAGGCCTCTCTCACATTGGCTGATGTTAATGTTCATGAGTCCACCATCAGGAGAACACTGAACAACAATGGTGTGCATGGCAGGGTTGCAAGGAGAAAGCCACTGCTCTCCAAAAAGAACATTGCTGCTCGTCTGCAGGTTGCTAAAGATCACGTGGACAAGCCAGAAGGCTATTGGAAAAATGTTCTGTGGACAGATGAGACCAAAATAGAACTTTTGGTTTAAATGAGAAGCATTATGTTTGGAGAAAGGAAAACACTGCATTCCAGCATAAGAACCTTATCCCATCTGTGAAACATGGTGGTGGTAGTATCATGGTTTGGGCCTGTTTTGCTGTAATTGGGCTAGGACGGCTTGCCATCATTGATGGAACAATGATTTCTGAATTATACCTGCAAATTCTAACAGAAAATGTCAGGACATCTGTCCATGAACTGAATCTCAAGAGAAGGTGAATCATGCAGCAAGACAATGACCCTAAGCACACAAGTAATTCTACCAAAGAATGATTAAAGAAGAATAAAGTTAATGTTTTGGAATGGCCAAATCAAAGTCCTGACCTTAATCCAATCAAAATGTTTTGGAAGGACCTGCATCGAGCAGTTCATGTGAGGAAACCCGCCAACATCCCAGAGTTGAAGCTGTTCTGTACGGAAGAATGGGCTCAACAGTTACCAGAAACGTTTAGTTGCAGATACTGAAAGCAAAGGTTCACATACTTTTGCCACTCACAGATATGTAATATTGGATCATTTTCCTCAATAAATAAAAGACCAAGTATAATATTTTTGTCTCATTTGTTTAACTGGGTTCTCCTTATCTACTTTTAGGACTTGTGTGAAAATCTGATGATGTTTTAGGTCATATTTATGCAGAAATATAGAAAATTCTAAAGGGTTCACAAACTTTCAAGCACCACCGTTTTCACTGGGCTTATTTGAACATTGAGTTTGCTCCAATATTTGGCCTACTGTAAATAAAATGAGGCTACAGTTACCAAAAATAAAATGTGCTTTCTATAATAATGAATACTTTGAATATTTTCTTTTCATTGCAGTAAGCTCTGTTTCTTCTCTGTTTTTCATGCCATTACAAATTATTCAAAAGAAACAAGGTTCTCCACCTCAGGACTGAATGCAGGTACACTCTGATGTCAGCCTTCTGCCCAATGTCACTGAATGAAGTCGGTAGCATGAGATCATTTTTCCATTCACCCTGCACAGTGGACTAGTGTAAGGGACACCTTCAGCCCAGAGTAAGTAACAGAGACTCATCAGGTTCAACTTAGATGAGCACACTCTATCATGTTTTGTCACCTACCTGAAACCTCATGCTAAAGCTTATCACACAACACAACTCAATATGCAGGTCTGATTATAGAGATAGATTTACACCTCTTTCTTTATATCTACATGACAACAGAAGCTACTTTCATTAAGAAGTGACACTGTCATGGGCCAATCTCATGGAGAATCATGTAATATCCAAACCCGTTTATCATCTCATTCTGCTCTGCCCTTAGTTTATCTATCACAACATGACATCAGCCTATGTCTCAGTTACACATCCTCCCCAGTGTCCCGATGGCTGAGATAATGCAAGAAAGTCACTGATTAGCTGGGAATCTCGTTACATTAGAGCAATGGATCCCTCCCTTCCTCTTTGCCCTAATTGAGATGAACAGAGGCAAAAAAGCAAGCAGGTGAATGGAAATACATCTCTCTCTCTCTCTCTCTCTCTCTCTCTGTCCCATGTCCTATAGTCTTTCTGTCGCTCAGATTCTCACTTTGCACAGGCTCTAATTTCAGACCTTTCTTGAAAAAAAATGACCTTGCCAATCAGTCCCTCCTCAACCATCTTAGGGGCACAAGTGATGTAGCTCAATCAGTTTGAAGGGACCTTTGAATGGCTTAATACATTAGTAGTGTTCAGTGACCCAGAAAATGGGGTTACACCAAAGAGGAAATGGTGGTCAGTAATCTGTGAGTAGTTTAGCATGTATACACACTAATGGCGATGTTCTTGAACAATCTACAGGGGGAAAAAAATCCACTTCCATCAATCATGCACATGTGGCTGTGGTGTAGACTGGGTGTAAATTCATCCTTGGATAAATGAAGGCTCAGAGCTTGTGCCTTCTCTTTGATCTCTCCGAGGTGCTGATGAGTTTGAATTATAGCAGTCATTGTACTGTCTTCCACATTTAGCCATAACATATCAGTCATACAGAGAAGACACCTGTTATGTTCATCTGCTTTAACCCATCTGAGTAATAGCTCGCTCGTGTGTTTCTATTATCTACAATAGGGATTGCTTGAGTTTATATAATGACTTGTTCAGTGATATTCTTAAATAGCTATTTAAGAAAAGTCTGTAATGTGTTGCTTGATAGCACAGCCTAACTTGAATATACAGTTGTGATCAGAAGTTTACATACAGTGACATGAATGGCATCTTAGATATGAATGTCATGGTAATATTTGGGCTTGCAGTAATTTCATTGAACTGCTCTTTTTCTGTGGCAGAATGATTGTACAGCATACACCTTTAATTAAAAAAACCACTAGAATTTGGTGCACAAGTTTTAATTTTCTTTGGGTTTTCTGAAATCAATACAGGGTCAAAATTATACATACAGCACACCTAATATTTGGGTAAAATGTCTCTTCGCAAGCGTCACCTTGACCAAACATTTTTTGTTTACCATGAACAAGCTTCTGGCAGAATTCAGGTTGGATATTTCACGACTCTTCATGATAGAATTGGTAGAGTTCAATTAAATTTTTTTTCTTGGCATGGACTCAACTTATAAGCATGGTCCATATATCTTCAATAGGGTTGCAGTCAGAACTTGTTTTAAGCTTAATGCTAGCCTGCTTTATCGCCCACAACCAGCTCTGATGTGTGTTTGGGTTCATTGTCCTGTTGTAAGTCCCAAGTCGTATTCAAGTTTCTGATGGTTTATGCTGAAGAATTCTGAGTTAGTCCTCCTCCTTCCTTATTCCATCCACTTTGTGCAATGAACCAGTTCCACTGGCAGCAAAACAGCCCCAGAGCATGATGATCCTACCACCACCATCAGCTGGTACAGTGTCCCTCTGTACATGGTGGTCATTGTGGCCAAACAACTCAATCTTTGTCTCATCTGACCATACAGCTGTCCTCCAGAAGGCTTTTTCTTTGTCCATGTAGTCAGCTTCAGACTTTAGTTAAGCTTGAAGGTGTCAATTTTGGAGCAGGGGGTTATTTCTTGGATAGCAGCCTCTTTTGGCCCTTTTCCACTACCCTTTTTCAGCTCACTTCAGCTCACTTCAGCCCGACACGGCTCGCGTTTCGACTACCTCAGAGCAGCACAACTCAGCTCGCTTCAGCCCTACTCAGCACCCAAAACTCACACGGTTTTGGAGTAGGGCTGAAGCGAGCCAAACCGAGCCGAGTGGGGCTAGGGGCGTGAGGAGACACTCCCCTGTGCACTGATTGGTGAGGAGGCGTGTCCTCACATGCCCACACACGCCCCGCGAGCACGCTGGGATCTGTAAACACCGTAAACCCGGAAGAAGAAGAATTACGAATTACAAGAATTTCTGAAGCCTTATGCGCCTCGCCTCATCTATACGCTCTTGCCAGTATCTGTTGGCGTTGTTGGTGACAACAAGCCACAGCACCAAGACCAGCAACACTAATGACTCCATGTCCTCCATGTTTATTGTTTACTATCCGGGTCGTGAGACTACCGCTTAAAAGGTCACTGATGTCACTGTTTGCGCTGCCTAACGACATCACGTGACGTCCACCCACTTTCGCTAACTCCACCCAATGTGTCCACCCACTTCCAGCCAGCACGGTTCAGTGTGGTTGTAGTCGAAATGCAACTCCAACAGCCCCACTCAGCTCGACTCAGCCCAACTCAGCACGGCACGGCTCAGCCCAACTCAGCCGCGTTGGTAGTGGAAAAGCGGCATTAGTCCATGGTGATCTGAACTGTAGACAGTGATCCATCAGCTTCCAGTTCATGGCAGGGCTGTGCCATGGTGGTTCCCAGGTTGTTCCTGACCATCCAAACCAATTTCCTTTCAGCTGAGGGTGACAGTTTGGGTTTTCTTGAAGCAAAGTGGCTTGGCAAAGTGAACACACCTCACAATAACTTGGATACAACTGTTTGAACTGATTTTGGAATTTGCAGCTGTTTAGAAATGGCTCCAAGAGACATTCTGGAGTTGTGTATATCTGCGATCCTCTTTCTCAGATCTGCACCGAGCTCCTTGGGCTTTCCCACTTTACTGTGTGTTGGTCAATCCAATGAGTGCTATAAACAAACTCTTTTTATGAAGGCACAGAGGAGCTATCAGCTGTAGTCAATCATGATCACTAACAGGAAGTTAAGAGACCTCGGCCTTGGCAAGAGAGACATTTTGGAATTTTCAGCACCTCTGAATTAATAATCTAAGTGAGGGTATGTAAATTTTTGACCCTGTGCTGATTTCAGAAAACCCAAAGAAAATTAAAACTTGTGCACCAAATTCTCGTGTTTTTTTAAAATTAAAGATGTATGCTGTACAATCATTCTGCCACAGAAAAAGAACAGTTCAAAGAAATTACTGAAAGCCCAAATATTACCATGACATTCATATCCAAGATGACATTCATGTCACTGTATGTAAACTTCTGACCACAACTGTATTATTTCCCCTGTTATCCAGTTACAACTGCGACTGTTTTTGTCTTAACTGTGACTGTTATAATGCATTGCTCACAGGAATTCTGACAACTTCCACAAACAAGTTCCAACTTGCAAAATGTAGCAGCAAACATTAAAACATGCTAAAAAACAAGATCATAATAAGCCAGTTTTCAGATCACTCCACTGGCTTCCTGTTTCCTTTACAATTGATTGTAAAATGTTATTACTCATTTAAAAATTTCCTAATGGTAATAAAATGTTCCAAATCATGTTTTTAGATCATTTACTGATAGCTTTGAACATTTGTCAGGCTTCATCTATCATTACAAACAAACAAACAAACAAACAAACAAACAAACAAACAAACAAACAAACAAACAAACAAACAAACACCTTTTAACCAGCTTTGACTTCCTTTTACTTTTATGTTTCTGTTATATTATTTAAATTGTATTGTGGTTGTATTTTTGGCACACAATTTTTATTATATAGTTTTATAATTTATTTGGTTATAAATGTGTTCTTTCTGCCATTATTATTATTATTATTATTATTATTATTATTATTATACATTTTGTTATTAAGTGCTCACCTTCTCATGAAAGTTGGTATGTACAGAACTGGTCACATATTTAACAACTGACTAGATCCTGTGATGAAACTTGGTACAGCTCAAGTGAATTGTATTCATTCCACATAAAGCCCTGGGTGTCAGGTAGCTCCTGTTTTGCAGTATCATACTCCAGGACATGGTGCCAAGGTGAATCTCAGTCACCATATCCTGTGACTGTGGATCAGAATAGTGGAGTGTATCACCTTTACACCAACCCATCACATCTCATTCAGCTCTGGGCGATCTATGAGGTGGGAAGATCTCTAGTTACCCATAACTGCACAATATATCCATACAACGAGGAAAGTCAACACGACCCTTTAAACACACATGGCAGAAAAGGACAATACTAGCCTATAATCAGGTCAACAGTTGCATGAACACACAGTTATACAGTGTATGGCCATCATCATAGTCCTGCACATAAGTCAATATTCATGTGTATTGTGGAAATCAGTGAAAGTTTGTCTGAGGCAGGCTTTCAAAAAAACCTCTGACTTCCATTCTCTCCGGGGGAATATACTGCTCTAGGCAGATATACTGCATATGTTTTTAATGTGACAGGCATCAAAGGAGTATCAAAGTTACTGGTGCAAGAGCTAGCTTGTCCAGTTTAAGGTAGGCATAAATGTGATTAAAATTACTGGAAGTAAACGCACTGATTCTCGAGAATTCTTCCAATCTTAGTACTGTATTAGACTCTTTGTGGTAACAGACGCCACCCAGTGGTCAGTACAGGGATAAATTTACACAGAAAATTCACATTCCAATGGAATTTTTCCAATGGATCCTGCTACTTGTTATGATAAGCTGAGATCATTTCTGAACATAGCACTACTGGTGCTGTGTAACCAAGAACTGCAACAAAAACTTTTATTTCGTTGATCTATGATGCAGAAAGTCCACAATAAATCACAGAGGCTTAATTAATCAAATGTTATTAGTTGTTAGAAATGAAGTATGTTTCTGTATGATGAGAATGTTAATAAAGCTGTTGCCATATGTCTTTTCTGGTGATAATTACTTGAAAATGAGTGTGTTCCTGTTAAATTTTTTGGTTAAGAGGAGGTTCCACTAGATGGCAGAAAAGCTCTCAGTTCTCACATTGATCTAACTGTTGAGCTTTCCAACCCCAATTCCAAAAAAGTTGGGACACTGTGTAAAACATAAATAAAAACAGAATGTGAAGATTTGCAAATCATGGAAATCCTATATTTCAGTGAAAGTAGTACAAAGACAATGTATCAGATGTTGAAACTGAGATATTTTATTGTTTTTTGAAAAAGATATGCTAATTTTGAATTTGATGTCAGAAACGCATTTCAGAAAAGTTGGGACGGGGCAACAAAAGACTGAAAAAAGTTGTGTAATGCTAAAACAAACAAACAAACAAACAAACAAACAAACAAACAAACAAACAAACAAAAACCTAATTTGGTTAATTGGCAACAGATCAGTAACATGATCAGGTATAAAAAAAGTATCCCAGAGAGGCTGAATCTCTCAGAAGTAAAGATGGGGAGGGGTTCAACGCTCTGTGAAAGGCCGTGTGGGCAAACAGTGCAACAATTTAAGAATAACGTTCCTCAATATAAAATTGCAAAGAATTTGGGGATTACATCTATGGTACATAATATCATTAAAAGATTCAGAGAATCTGGAGGAATCTCTGTATGCAAGAGACAAAGCTGAAAACTGACATTAGATGCCTGTGATCTTCAGGCCCTGATGTGACACTGCATTAAAAGCAGACAGGTCTGTAGTGGAAATCACTGTATGGGCTCAGGAACACTTCAGAAAACCATCATCTGTGAAAACAGTTAATTACTGCATCCATATGCAAATTAAAACCAGATATAAACAATATCCAGAAACACTGCCACCTTCTCTAGGCCTGAGCTCTTTTTACAATGGACTATGGTGAAGTGGAAAATTGTCCCGAGGTCTGACGAATCAATGTTTTTTTTTTTTTTTTAGAAATCATGGACACCATGTCCTCCAGGCTAAAGAGGAGAGGGACCATCTGGCTTGTTATCAGTGCACAGTTCAAAAGCCAGCATCTGTGATGGTATGAGGGTGCATTAGTGTACATGACATGGGAAGCTTGTACATCTGGGAAGGCATCATTAATGCTGAATTATATATACATGTTTCAGAGCAATATGCTGCCATCCAGGCAAAATCTTTTGCAAGGGAGGCCTTTCTTCTTTCAGCAAGACAATACTAAACTGCTTTCTGCATGGCTCCGTAGCAAAAGAGTCCAGGTGCTAAACTGACCTGCCTGCAGTCCAAACCTGTCTCCCATTTAAAACATTTGGTGCATTATGAAGTGCAAATATGACCAAGGAGACCCCAAACTGTTGAGCAACTGAAATTGTATATCAGGCAAGAATGGGAAAACATTTCTCTTTTAAAACTACAGCAACTGGTTTCCTCAGTTCCTTAACATTTACAGTGTTGTTAAAAGTAGAGGTGATGCAACACAGTGGTAAACATGCATCTGTTCCAACTTTTTTGAAACTTGTTGCTGAAATCAAATAAAAAATGGGCATATATTTTTCAAAAAAACAAAATTTCTCAGTTTCAACATTTGATATGTTGTCTTTGTATTGTTTTCAGTGAAATATAGGGTTTCCATGATTTGCAAATTATCACATTCTGTTTTTATTTACAGTTTACAACTTTTTTGGAATTGGGGTTGTACATTCATGAGGAATCACATTGGGAATTACTGTTTCATACTGAAATTATTATTATTATTATTATTATTATTGGCAGTAGTAGTAGTAGTAGTAGTGGTGGTGGTGGTGGTGGTTCTTCATAGTAGTATAAATAATACCTAGTACACAATAATACACAAATATATATGTATTTTTTTTGCTTGTGCTAGAGTTAACGGTGATCAAATCATACTCTGTGGTATGACTAACATATTTGTAATATAACTATTTTGCTTTTTTGAAAATGTGAAGCCAAATTTTCACACAAAAGTGTGTGGATAACACAGGAGTTTGTGTAATTAAACATGGAGAAACTCCCACGTCATGGGATTTAGTGTGATTTAGAACTATTTTATAAGCGTGAGTGGTGAAATCCAAAGAGACTGGAAATACTTCATCCTTTCCAAATCTATCAGAACCAATTAGACCTCAGTATGATGTGAATGTACACCCACACACACACACACCCACACACACGAGAGAGAGAGAGAGAGAGAGAGAGAGAGAGAGAGAGAGAGAGAGAGAGAGAGAATTTTTTTCATAATAATCTCATGTAAACATCTCAATAAATCTTCTTAAACAGAGAAACATTATATCTTTCATAGTTTCCAAGATATAAACAATGACAGAATCTTTCTTTCACTCAAATATCAAAAGAGAATATATTTATCGTCTGCTCCACCACACACAAACCTCTTCATCACCTCCTCTTCACCACTCTTTCCATTTTTCCCCTTTCTTTTCACTTTCTTTTCTCTCCAGGCTGTCTGCTTTTTCCCTTCCTTCCTCTTGTTCTCTGCCTCCTCCACAGCATGTCTCAGGTGAAATATGGGCCAGAAAGATGAGTGAAATTTTGGCTGGAGAGAAACACATGGGCTTAGTGTGAAATGTCGAAGGCCAGCAGGTAATAACAGGAGCTTTCTTTTTGGAGCAGGGAACAGGATTTCAGCATCATTTTTGTTTTTCTGTTGCTGAACACTGCATAGGCAGCAGAAGGCTTGGAAGTGTAGAATAACACCCGTGTGCATCATGACATTTCTTGCCTGTTGCTATGTTGAACATTCCTCTACTCTAGTTATGGTTGTTTTCAAAATTATTTTTCCCAATGTGAAAGTAACCTGAGGTAAAGATCAGAAAGAAAGTTTCACACAGAAGTATCAATACTCTGTGTTCAATCCCACTGTACTGGAATTACTATTGATAAACATTCATTGACTCACTGACTCATTTATCACTTTGTCATTTTAATTGACTTTCTCTGAGCAATAGCAGTTACTGTTGCTGTGTTTTTCTGGTTTGTTTGTTGTCACAGGTGACACCTCTTCATAAACCTGTTGTGCATGTGATTAGCCCAAGATTGCTATTCCTTACACCCTGAATGTGTTGTGTTTTCATTGCTACAGTATAAAGAAGCATTTCATTACACATTAAATGTTTTAGAGACTTGGATTCTCTAATTTGGATCACTGCCGTACAACCAGGGTCCCATAACCTTATTAAAATAATATAAAGATTGAATAATGTCAAATAACAAACAATATATTTATATTAATGTAGCTATTATAGTTATTATTCATGCATTATTGTAGTTATAAAACCAATTGCTTGGACATTTGAAATGAATGGCTCCAATAATCACAACATTTTTGGCTCATGGTTAATCCTTACTATTTTAAAAGTTTGATTATACTTATGGGGGGGGGGGGGGGGGGGTTTAACACTTAAAGGGGTTCCTGATTTAGAGTATTTTAAGTCACCTTTGAGAAGCATTCAAGCTTTTTTCCAATGTAACCAGAGAGCCATCTCTGATCATTGAAAATACCTATACACAAACACCTTTTTTTTTTTTGCTTAAAAATGCCATAATGTGATGCCATAATGTAAGTGTTATTTGGAATCAAAATGATAGCAAATGACTAAGTTAAATAGTCTACAGCAGTGACAATACATTATGAATAGTGATCATAATTAATAGCTCCCAATATATGTCTTTTTGTTTGAAAAGGTCTCGTAAGTCACAATACTACAAGGGTCAAATGACAAGCTATTCTCTCATCTAGGACCTTTAACATGAGATTATAGTTTAGCGTGGTTGTTCAGTGAATGTTTGGACAGTCTCAGAATAGTGAGAAGAGATCCTGCTCCCTGTGCCCCCATCTCTCTTTGTACCCTCAGGCCAGGCTGGAGTGTCAGAACCCCCGCTGGGTCCTGGCTGTTTATCTCTTCCGAAGTGGCCGTGATTAATGAGGCCCTGAACACATCCTCTTTCCCCTGAACCAGCTGAGTAAACAGGCCACGTTATTCCAAGTCAGGTCGCTCTGGGAGCACAGCTACAGGTAGCCAAAACGCTGCAACACGGACCAAAGTCCTACCCCCAGGTCTCTTGGGGGTGGGGGTGGGGGGAGCAGTTCACCCTAACACACTACATTTCAGGTCAACACTTCTGATTTAGTATATACTATTTTTATATACACAGTCTGGTGATAAATTAGAATTAAATAAACCTTGACTAAATCAGTGTATAATCAGTATAGCACAAACTGCTGAAAAATTTAATTCTGGCTAAAACAGAAAGGTGTCAGCATTAACTTTTCAGCAGTTTGTGCTACAGGTCTTCTATGGGACTGGAACATATGGGTTAGCCTTCATGCCCCATGTGAAACATTGAGCCTTCGACACCCATGACCCTGTCACCGGCTCACCGATTGTGCTTCCTTGGACCACTTTTGGTAGGTACTAACCACTGCATACCGGGAACACCCCATAAGATGTGCCATTTTGGAGATGCTCAAACCCAGTCATCTAGTCATCACAACTTGGCCCTTGTCAAAGTCGCTCAGACCCTCATGCTTGCCCATTTTTCCTGCTTCCAGCACATCAACTTTGAGAACTGACTGTTCTCTTGCTGCCTAGCATATCCCACCCCTTGACAGGTGCCATTGTAATGAAATAATCGATGTTATTCACTTCACCTCTTAGTCTTTTTAATTTTATGGCTGGTTGGTGTATATATGCTGAGCCATCCCAGTGTACCTCAATATTGAAGACAGTAAGGGGAACAATGTTGTGTTTCAGTAGGTGCAGTGAATAAAGTAATATCTGCATTTGGCAGGGTGATGCAGCAGGCAGCATTGCCACCTCACAGCTCCAGGCTCCCTGGTTCAAGCCTGAGCTCATGTTACTGTCTGCATCTTCTTCCTTGGGATTTCTTCAGGATTTTCATGTTTCCTCCCATTTCCCAAAAATATGCATGTAGGTAGACTAACTTTTTTTTTTGGTGTGTGTGTGTGTGTGTGTGTGTGTGTGTGTGTGTGTGTGTGTGTGTGTGTGTGTGTGTGTGTGTGGTGCCCAGTGATGTACTGGTATCCCATCCTGGGTGTATTCCCACCTCATTCCCAGTGTTCCTGGGATGGGCTCTGGCTCCAGCATGACCAAGATGAAATGGCTTATGAAGATAAATGAATGATGAAGGAAGCTGCATTTTCTTCTTTGGGAAAGATGTCAATACATAGGGTTGGGAAGGACACATTGAAAGACAGAAGGAAAACCAGAAATCCAACTGTTCTTAAGTTGACTAAGAATGTCAATGCAGAATGTGATCTTACTTTCAGCAAGAACTACATCCACAACTACATAGACAGACATATTATAGTCGAGCTGCAGTGCATGAGAGGGTGATGTTGACATAGCATCACTGGGCAGAGGAGCTTCTCATAAGCCAATGGCTAGGCCAGAAGAGGTTCCTAGACATACCCAACAACTATGTGTCCATGGCTTGAGTAAGCCATTGAGTTGGAGGACCTTGGTCATGGTCAGGCCTGGAGAGGGATGTGCACTGATAGGCTGTATTTGCCCCAGATATGCTACATGATGAGCAAGTCACATAACTTTTACTGGATTGGTCATCACCCAGCTCAACAAGAACCACGCCTTCTGTTGTACACCAGGGCAGAGGTGTAAAGTGTGATACTGGTGGAACACCACAGAACAAGATCTGAGATGGATTATATCATGCTTGCCATATGGAATGTTAGAATGTTGCCTCAACCAAGAAAGATATGAACTTATGCATGAACTGGACATACATCTGGCACATCTTTGGGCTCTGTGAGCAGTGGCGTGCACAGACATTCTGGGGGGCAAGTGCTCTGGGGGGAAAAAAGGGCACTTTTTTGCGCATGTGGAACACCTTATTATAAAAGTCTGAGATTTAACCCTCCTCTTGTGTTTGGGTCGCCACTGACCCGTTTTAATTTTTAAAGGTGTAAAACAACCACTTAATATTAATTTATTACATCAAGGCTTTTTGACTTTGCCAGGAATCTCTAGTTGAACAAAATAGAAAAAGAAATTTTTGTTTTCCTAAATCTGAAAATGGTCTAGCAAAAAATATAATACTTATGTGCAGTTGTTTCTGTATGCGACGGGCTACTTCACGACAAAATAATTACAGCTTGGGCTTAGAGGACAAACAATACATTTTCACTCGATTCATGTGTTACCTGGCTGGTGGGGCAGGGGAAGAGCTGACTGACTGCCCGATGTGTTGTCTGTGCTACGACAAGGCCGTGGCTTCCAGGATGCTATGCTGCTGCAACCTCACATTGAATGCACTGCACACTTGTTCACATGACAGAGCAAGAGAGACAGAGGTCCGGTGTGTGTGCGGAGGGGGCACACATCGGGACATTATTTTCACACATGCTTTTAATACCGCGGCTTTTCTAAAAGATCATGTCGACATTGGCCTCAGTAAACTGTAAAAAAAAAATTCAAAAGGGCACTTTTTTGGACAGAGGGCAGAGGGGCAGGTGCTTGAGCACCACCTCGTGTCTATCTGTGCACGCCACTGTCTGTGAGGTCACACACTGAAAGGTATTGGGGGACACCAAACTGGTGAAGGACATGTCCTGTACTTTAGTGCTGAGCTGGACAAACATGCCAATGGCATAGGCTTCCTCATGAACAAGAACATCAAGAATTAATTCCTTGGATGCTGCCCAGTACCCAGCAGACTTATTTCCATCAGACTAAGAGCAGCTCCCTTTAACATCACTGTGATCCAAACCTATCCTTCTACATCAGACCATGATGATGAAGAAGTGGAAGAGTTCTACAAAAAAAAAGGGGAGTCCCATATACGATTCGTACATTGGGGGAGTGCCTGTTAGAGAGCGCACTTGTCCTGGGCCATCGGCATAGTGAGGTAGGGTGGCCAGTTCCTTTCCTCACCGCCTTTAACTTCCCCAGTGTTTCCACCAGGTCCCCATTCACTGCTGGGTGGACAGGGAGCGAGCCCCAGATCCCCGTCGAGCCGAGGCTCGAACCAGGGACCGTTCGCTTAGCGGTCAAGCGCTCTAACCACTTGGCCACCTGCGCTCCAAGAGTTCTACACCTAGCTCCAGAACATTATCGAGAAGAACAATTTGATCATCCAAGGTAACTTGAATGCTAAAGTGGATGCTGATGCACTGAAGGACTGGGATGACTACTGCGGACCTTCTTGCAACACATCATCAAATGAGGGCTACATCTACTGGAGTTCACTAGCTACATCAAGGTGACACTAGCTAATTGAATTGGAGAACACAAGGTATCCTGATGCTGGACCTGGCACATGCCCAGTGGATAATATCACCATTGAATTGACTACATCCAAAAAGAGAACTGCTTCCAATCTGGCATCAACAGAGCCAAGACTAGAACATTCCCAGGAGGCAACACTGCAATTGACCATGACCTGGTGATCATGAACAAAGTGAGGCTGAGAAATATCAACAAGCCCAAGAGCATCAGAGTGAGGTTCAACTTGGATAGACTCAAAAACTACACCATCATTGAAGTCTTCCAAGCTACATTCAGAGAGAAGTTTGCACCACTACTACTGTTTGAAGAAGATGCTAAAACTCTGACCACCAAACTCAATACGGTACAATGAAGACAGAGACAGCAAGTGAAATTCTTGGAAAAAGCTACCACAAGACACAGCGCTGGACCGCAGATGACATCCTGGAACTTTGTGATGTGAGAAGTGTCCTGAAAAAAAGTGAAAAACACATCCTGGATTCCTAGACATACCCAACAACTCATACAACATGGAGGTGAAGCAGTCATTCATACTAAAATCTCATCTCATTATCTCTAGCTGCTTTATCCTGTTCTACAGGGTCGCAGGCAAGCTGAAGCCTATCCCAGCTGACTACGGGCGAAAGGCGGGGTACACCCTGGACAAGTCGCCAGGTCATCACAGGGCTGACACATAGACACAGACAACCATTCACACCTACGGTCAATTTAGAGTCACCAGTTAACCTAACCTGGACTGTGGGGGAAACCAGAGCACCCGGAGGAAACCCACGCGGACACAGGGAGAACATGCAAACTCCTCACAGAAAGGCCCTCGCTGGCCATGGGGCTTGAACCTGGACCTTCTTGCTGTAAAGCGACAGCGCTAACTACTACACCACCGTGCCGCCCATTCATACTAAAACCTGGAATAAAATCTGGCAAACAGGAGAATGGCCCACACCCTGGACACAGTCACTTATCATCACCCTCCCAAAGAAAGGCAACCTCCAACAATGGTTGAACTATCAAACAATCAGTCTTATCAGCCATGTGAGCAAAATGATGCTGAAAGTGATTTTGAACCAAATTAAACTACAAGCAGAAGAGAGTATTGCCAAAGAATAAGCAGGCTTCCAGATGGGTAGAAGTACCACAGAGCAAATCTTCAATTTGTTCTGTGTGAAAAATATAGCCAGCACCAGCAAGATATCTACCACATTTTCATATCCAGAAGCTGATTGAAAAAGCTTTATGCTAAGGCCAGCAGCACAGTGCTCATCCAAGGCACAGTGGGAAAGTGGTTCCGCACATCAATAGGAGTCTATATAGGCTGTCACCTCTCACCAACAACCTTCAACATCTTCCTAGAGTGTATAATGACAGAGGCCCTTGAAGATCACGTGGGCACCGTTAGCACTGGAGGGTGCACCATCACTAACCTGAGGTTCACAGATGACATTGATGGACTGGCTGGAACTGAAGAGGAGCCTGCCAAGCTGGTTAACCACCTGAACACAACATCCACCAGGTCTGGCATGGAGCTCAGTGCTGAGAAGACCAAGCTTATGACCAACTGCAAAGAGCAAGTCAAGACAAGAATCACTGTCAGTGGTCAGGAACTAGAGACAGTCAGCCATTTCAAGTATCTGGGAACCATCATCAGTAAGGAAGGGTTAAACAACTGCAGTTTTAGCACGATTGAGACCCATCTGGTGAGATAAAAACATCTGTCTGAAAGTGAAACTGAAACTCCTGCATACTTTATCCATTATCAAATCCATAAAGAGATGCTTTGTAATTATAATTATGAAATTCGTAAAGCAAGACAGTCTTTCTTCTCCAACATCATCAGCAGGAATATGAACAATGCCCGTGTGCTATTTTCAACAGTAGAGAAGCTAACTAATCCCCCACCACAATTAGCACCTGAACTTCTCTCAGTTAATAAATGCAATGAGTTTGCATCCTTTTTCAAAGGTAAAATTGATAAAATACGGCAGAATATTCCTCATAATATATCTCAGTTGCAAAAAATTGAAAAACTGCAATCACCAATGACACAGATAGATAACTTCAACACAATGTCAGAATTTTGTTTAATTGATTATGAGACTCTTGAAAAAACTGTACAAAATCTCAGTTCCTCAACATCTGAACTGGACATTCTGCCCACCAACTTTTTTAAGTCTGTTCTTCATCTTATAATTACAGATGTGCTTCAAATTATAAATACATCCCTGGAGACTGGCGTTGTTCCTGTGTCCCTAAAAAAAGCCGTTGTAAAGCCCCTACTTAAAAAAAATAATCTGGATCCTTCAGTATTAAATAACTACAGGCCAATATCAAATTTACCATTCATCGGGAAAATCCTTGAAAAAATTGTCTTCAATCAATTAACTGCCTTCTTGATATCAAACAGCCGTTTTGATCATTTTCAGTCAGGATTTCGTGCCAATCATAGCACTGAAACAGCGCTGATTAAAGTTATAAATGACATACGTCTTAATACTGATGCAGGCAAAACATCGGTCCTGGTATTACTGGACCTCAGTGCAGCTTTTGATACTGTTGATCACAACATACTGCTATATCGACTTGAACACTGGGTTGGATTGACTGGTAAAGTTATCAATTGGTTAAATTCATACTTAAAAGATAGAAGCTTCTTTGTTACCATGGGAAATTGTTCCTCAACGTCAATGTCCTTGACCTGTGGTGTCCCCCAGGGGTCGATTCTTGGACCATTACTTTTCAACCTTTATATGCTCCCACTTGGGCAAATTATCAATAGCAATTCAATTTTGTATCACTGCTATGCAGATGATACCCAAATTTATTTTGCTCTATCACCTAATGATTATGCCCCCCTTGAATGTCTCTACCAGTGTATCAATCAAATCAACAGCTGGATGTCACAAAATTTTCTTCAGCTGAACACAGATAAAACAGAAGTAATTCTATTTGGAAAAAAAGATGAAAGACTCAGGATTACCACTATTCTTGACACAAAAGGGATTAAAACTAAAGAAATGGTTAAAAATCTTGGTGTTTTCATTGACAGCGAGCTAAACTTTGACAGTCACATGAAAGCAATCACTAAAACGGCATTTTATCACCTAAAAAACATTTCCAAACTAAGAGGACTTATGTCAAAAAATGATCTGGAAAAACTAATACATGCCTTCATCTCTAGTAGGGTTGATTACTGCAATGGCCTTTTCACAGGCCTGCCAAAAAAGACCATCAAACGACTTCAGCTGGTTCAAAATGCTAGGGTTCTCACACGAACAAAAAGAACAGAGCACATTACTCCAATTCTAAGGTCCCTTCCCTGGCTTCCAGTAAGCTACAGAATTGACTTTAAAGCATTGCTGCTGGTGTACAAATCTCTAAATGGTACAGGGCCCAATTACCTCTCTGATATGTTGCAGCGGCCTAACCCAATCAGATCTACCAGATCGAAACAGAAAAATTTACTATTAAAACCAGTTGTTAAAACAAAGTATGGTGAAGCAGCTTTTAGCTACTATGCAGTACAGCTATGGAACCAACTGCCAGAGGACATCAAAAATGCTCCTGCTGTTGGCAGCTTCAAATCTAGGTTAAAGACCAAGCTGTTTTCAGATGCTTTCTGTTAAATAATTAATATTGTCTTCTTTACATTTTTTATAATCTTTACTTTCTCTGCATGTTTCAAATTTACTTTAACTTTATTTTATTTTATTCTGCTGGTTTCTTTTTTTTCTTTTTCTCCTCCTATTTGAACTACTACTTCATTTTATTATTTTATTTCTACTATTGTTTAATTCTTATTATTTTCTTTTAATTCTTTTAATTAATTGTTTAATTCTTATAATATTATATATTAGAATAAAAATAAAATAATTTTATGTAATTTTATTCTCTATTGTTTACTGTTTTGTTTTTACTTCTGTAAAGCACATTGAACTGCCATTGTGTATGAAATGTGCTATATAAATAAACTTGCCTTGCCTTTAGTACTGTCCATCTTCCATTATGTATATGAAACATTGACCCTGACAGCAGAACTGCAGAGGAACATCCAAACAGCTGAAATGAGTTGTTTCCTAAGAATACTTGGCCTCTACTACACAGACCACATGACAAATGAGGAGGTCTGTGGAACCATCCGACTGCATGCATATGTGCACATACTTATGAAGAACTGATGACCACAGTAAAAAAAGAGGAAGTTAAAGTTAAGTTAAAGTCCTTCCCACGCCTTACAGTACCTGGTATTCCTAGGCAGTCTCCCACTCAAGTACTAACCAGGCCCAACTCTGTATGTGGTGCATCGGGCGACGCCGATCTCCGTTTCCATAGCCCTCGGCCTCTCGCCTATTACATAGCTAGGGTTACAGTGGGGGGCTAGTCCTCTGGTAACCACGAGAGTTTAACTCCCCATGCACATCTGTATTGCAGCGTGCCTTGCCAGATGGCAGTAGGTACCATTTTTATGATGGTCTTTGGTATGACCAGACCGTGAATAGAACTCATGATCTCACGATCGAGAGGCGGACACACTACCACTAGGCCACTAGTCGGTAAAAAAAAAAAAAGAGGAAACTATGCTCTTATAGTAGTGTAACATGATCAAGTGGGCTGGCCAAGTCAATCCTCCAGGGGACTGTCAAAGGAAAAAGATGGCAAGGAAGGCAGAGGAAGAGATGGACGGACAACATTGCAGAGTGGACTGGATTGACTTTTGCCACAACCCAAGACCTCACCCACAACCATGACAGGTGGAGTCAACTGGTGTATTGCTCCTTACTGCAATGCCCCCATGACCCCAGAGGGTTTTGGAAACATTGAATGTTTGCAATGCATAAACCTTTCATTCGAAAAACAAATGCATATTTGAGAGTTTAGTAGTGAAAAATCCAAAAGCACTGTTCTACAGAGATGTGGAAAAGGTGATATGATCAGATAAGTCATCTTTTAATTTTTTTTTTAGTTAGTGAGTCCATATGCGGTGTACATTAAGAGAACGGTACAGGCCTGAATACAGGCTTGACCCCTACAGTGAAGGGGATAGTGGCACTGTTATACTGTGGGAGAAATTTTGCTGGCATGGTTTGGGGTCACTTGTTCCTTTAGAAGGGTTACTATATATCAATACTAAGTTATTCTGACTGTTAGTTATTCTAACATTTCTATCCTGATGGGAATGGTCTCTTTCAGGATGTCAGTGTCCCCATATGCAGGGTGCAAGGGGTCATTGAAGGGATTGGTGAATATAAAAAATGATGTGAGTCATAAATTATGGCCTTGACAGTCATAATATTTCAACTCAACAGATATTTATAGGAGATTGTGGACTGATGTGTGAGAGAGTGCTCTCCAACACGATCATCAAAACAGCCAATGAGGGAATATCTTTTGGAAGAATGGTGCTCAGGGCGGCACGGTGGTGTAGTGGTTAGCGCTGTCGCCTCACAGCAAGAAGGCCCGGGTTCGAGCCCCATGGCCGGTGAGGGCCTTTCTGTGTGGAGTTTGCATGTTCTCCCCGTGTCTGTGTGGGTTTCCTCCAGGTGCTCTGGTTTCCCCCACAGTCCAAAGACATGCAGGTTAGGTTAACTGGTGACTCTAAATTGACCGTAGGTGTGAGTGTGAATGGTTGTCTGTGTCTATGTGATGACCTGGCGACTTGTCCAGGGTGTACCCCGCCTTTCACCCGTAGTCAGCTGGGATAGGCTCCAGCTTGTCTGCGACCCTGTAGAAGGATAAAGTGGCTAGAGATAATGAGATGAGAATGGTGCTCATCCTTTCAGTACATTTACAAAGATATGTAGAATTGATGGCCCAACATCTTACTAAGACACTTTATATTGGTTTTGCTTTTAATTTGGAACCTGTCTGATGTTAAAATAAGGATGTGTTCCTTTTTGGCAGTTTATTACTCAGTCATTAGTTTAAAAAATACAATGAATTGTTCTGTAACTACAGTGGAAATTTAATTGAAAAATATACTGTACACTTTCAAGAGTAGACCTGCTGACATGTCCTGTGCACGGCTCGAAATTCGCGGTTGTCCGGTCACCCAAGGCGACTTAATTTGTCATTTGGCAGGTAATTCCTGTCACTAGGCAGCCCGGCTGGCTAGTTGAAAATAAAAATATATATATGAAGCGAAGATTCAGACTAGGGCTGTGTGTATATCGAATATACTCGATATATTTCCGAAAATTCTGTGTGAGATACATAAAATTATTATATCGTAACTATCGAGTATTTTATGGTCATCTGCCGACTTGCGTTTGTTTCATGTTTGTTGTGTTTGTTGAAAACATTTTCCGGTGGTTTTCTCCCTGTCCCTCAGGCAGTAACGTAAGAGGCTGCCTCAGGGTATAAAAAACAATAACGTCACACACTCTCCAACCAATCCTAGGTGACATCTTGGTGCTGAAAGGAACTTGCGGGAAGATTTTCTAATTTTGGTTTACAGAGATGACTCAGTTTGTGCAATTGCTGGTGTTGCATAGGCTACCGTGTAAGCTCTGTCAATTTCAGCGACAAATTAAAAATGGAAGCGGACGAATTGGTTCCTAAAAGAACTAGTAAGGGGTCAGTCATCTGGCATTTTTTTGGATATCGCGAGGAGGACGTGGAACAGCAAATGTCAGTTTGTAAAGTGTGCAAACAAATCTGTCATCACGAAAGGCAGCAGCACTACAAATATGTTCCATCACCTGAAAACTCACCCGGTACAGTATGAAGAGTATCTTAAACGCCGAACTACTGGCCCACTAGCTAAAACCCCCCCACAAGCTAAACAAATGACCATAGCGGCCTCGTTCTCCAAAGCCACCCCATATGAGAAAACAAGTCAGAGATGGAGAGCTATAACGGATGCAATCACTAACATCATTGCCGAGGACATGATCCCAATTAGTATAGTGGAAAAACCAGGCTTCCAAAAATTACTAAACACACTCGATCCCAAATATGAGTTGCCTGGTCACAGACATTTCACAGAGAAGGCAATACCGGAATTATATACATCTGAGAGGCAGAGCCAGAAAACATTCAGTTCAAAAGTGTGCAAAGAGAAAAATTATGTTTTGCAGATCTCTCTCTTCTCTCCCTCAATCTCTCTCTCTATTGTGAATGTTCCAGTGGTTCTCAGTAGTCAGGTTAATAGCTTGGACATCTACCTCTATTTTTTAAAATAATTTAATGAAAGAGCACTTTTCTTATTTAGGCTAAATGTCTTTCTCAGTGTTGAGCTTGCACTTTATTGATTTGAGCTCTGAGCAGCTCTGTATTGTATTGCCCCTTTGTTGCAATTTTCAAGATTGTTTTTTCAGTTTGTGCTACATCTTTGTTGAATAAAAATAGTCTTATTTCAACTCAATTGTGATTAATCACGAACATGAAAATTTAAAATGTGTTGTTGAAAACCACCTGTAAAGTTAACCAAGAATGTTATTTAATCTGCAGGGACTGTAGTGAAAACAGTAAAGAGTAAAAGTTAGATTTCATGGGGTCCTTTAGAGGAGATTTCAATATATCGTATATCGTGAAATGGGAAAATGTATCGGGATATTCATTTTTTCCCCATATCGCACAGCCCTAATTCAGACACACCATCAACTAAAGCCGCCACATATTAAGCGTGTGCCGTGTCTGTGTTAATTGATGTGTTTATCGGCAGGACAGAAAATACCGAAGAATTCCGAATCATATCGTGTACGAGTCAGGCTGTCGGTTTTTTCACTACTGCGCATGCATATAACGCATCTCGTTGAATATCGTGGTAATCACGTTATCAAATTCAGTAGATGTGGCCACATTATCGCCCATTTAAACATGTGTTTTTGTTGTTGTTTACATCTACATCTGCCAATGCTATGTTGTGATGTGGAATTTTCTGAAAGGTGTACAGAAACCGCCAGATACGGGGACAAAGTGACCTCGGTCTGAAGAGGAGAAAAAGGCCGCTGATAAAGCATACGAGAAGGAGAAACGACAAAGGACTTATAAGCAAACGTGGGAGCAGGGTAGGCCTTGGCTGCGATACGATTTTTATGGAATAATTAATTTTTTTCAAGTTGATTCCTAGTCAATATGAAGCTCCTAATGCTTTCTCTCTCATAAATGGTTAAATACAGAAAGCATGTTGGACATATTTTGGGTGCTATAGTCATGATAGTAAGTATATTGGTTTTCAATACTCATACACCAAGTTGCTAAGTTTTCCAATATATTGTTATTTGTTGATATTATATTATGGTGCTCTGTGTTGTTCTCATTTATGTATTTGACAACAGTATCAAAATACTCAGGTCTTCAAATAAATGCACATTAGTCATGAACAATGGTAACTACTCTCTTTTGTGTTATTTTTGACAGAAGAAAAAATTCATACATGAACAAATTTTGGCTAGTTGATTTTCTGTTTGGTGAGTTACTTTGGAAGGTAACTAGTCCAGCTGGCTGGTGAAAAAATATATGAATTTCTAGGCCTGCTGTGATTTAAAGAGTGAAGCACTGGACTTGTTTTCTGCTTAATTAAATGTTCATCACATTTAAGCCATTGAGCTGCCGTGGGTTTCCCAAAAGTCTCTTAACACTAAGAGTGTCTTACCAGGAGAGAGAGAGTGTTCATTGTGCTGCTCGCTCTACCATTTAATGATGATCTTTGTACTGTGATGCTTTTGGGAAACCCACCCCTGTACAGTACTGCCTATGTTGCTACTATTTCATTATTAAACTGATGAAAATCAAACAGTGATTGACTGCACTCACTGCACGACAGGCAGAAGAAAAAGTAAATGAATCCTTTCTTGCTAAATCTATGTGGTTATTTGATTTACCAGTATGTATTTAAATCATTCTACTCTTCTGTAGGCCTGAAACTTTGCTGTCACATAGAAACTAATCTAGCTGTTTTGAGTCCCAGAGTATTGACTATTTACGTAGAGGATTATGGAGTCAGATGTTTGTTTCTCATCCAAAGCCCTGGTGTTAAACATTGTACTCTTCACTCAGCAGGGGGCTTTTCCCAGCGACAGTGTGAATGTTATGACGGTTGTTCGCTTTCTCCCATTCTCAGGTAACATGGCAGGGTTTTATGTTCTGTCTGTCATCTCACATTCAGGCCATTTGTCCATAGGCATTTCCTCCTTCATCTGTTTGTGGTTCTGCTTTTGGTGTCTGGCCTCACACCTTTTAAACTGAGACTGATCTCAGAGTTTGAATGAGGGCAGAGCTTTTACACACAGATGTGTGGGAGACTGCTCGAAAAGCCATGCTCACTTCCTTTCCTCATCATGGTCAATTACACTTGCAGTTTTTGAGCAGTTTAATGCGTGATCACTTGAGGTTTGAACTTTGCTAACAGACACAAATGCTAAGTAAAATTCTCCTTCCTTACTAATTTCTGTTAGATGCCTTTATTTGTGAGTCTGCAAGCCTGCTCAAGTAATTTTTCGAAGCCGAAATGCTCTGCTTGATGTTGCTGCGGTTCAGATTTAAATGGTCAGGCTGAGAAGCTTTGCACTGGGGTCACTGGTGAAGACTTGTGCATGAGGGATGTAGTGGTATTTTCAATAGTGATACAGTTTGTCCAACATTTTATATATATATATATATATATATATATATATATATATATATATATATATATATATATATAAAGAGAGAGAGAGAGAGAGAGAGAGATTTTAACAGTTGCTCTGCCACTGTATCATGCCATTTGTTGTCATTTTGTTTGCAAGCAGATGCTGTAATATACCAGAAAATTGTTTATCATATTTTCATACAACTTCACCCATATTCTAAATGGAGGATGGAGGTGTGAGCTGAGTGATAGGGAGCGGGCTGAAAGGCCGGATAATTACTGGTGACATGGACTGGAGACATTGGCAGACACATTTCAGAAGCACGCCTTCATTTTCACAATAACCATGGCTTCTTCCAGACTGGGATTTAGAGTATAAGAAACACGTGTAGCTTGGTGTTCCATGGTGTGCTCATTACAGTCATTGTTAAAGTGACAAGAAATACTTAACATAGGCTTCTGTGGGCAATATATATGATGAGATGTTGAAATGACAAAAGCAGTTTTAAGTGATAACCAAAAACAAATTCACATTTATACTCAAAATATATGTCGGAATGTAATGTTTTCCTCAATTTAATAAAACCAGCATGAAAATGCCAGATGTGGTCAGTTGGACCTTTTCTTCTCCCATCTTCCCATGATCACTTTGCAAAGGCTATTCCACAAGAGAATTAGTATAGTTGCATTACATATTGCTTATACGCTTGGCTGCATGCAGTGAAAGGCTACGTCAGAGGTTGCGTGCACTGCTACCGGTACATGGACTCCACATGCATCGGTATACGTATGTACGCTAATGTTAAAGCTGTGTGGTTTCAGAAACATGCTGCCATACTCAGACCTATTGGTAACATTATGAACCTTTTCAGCTACAGTGCCACTGTGATACAACATTTTACTCCCTAGAGAAAAAAACTGGAAGTCTAATATAATACTAGTCTAAATCAATTAACTTTACTCTCAGATCTATGCAGTGTAATAAATGTGCTCAGCAGAGCAACATTATTAAATGTGCCTAATTCCCTTTCCAAGAGCTGCTGTGAATTTAGATACTGTGATCATACAGTCACAGCTGTGTGATGGTTTCAGCCACTACAAAAAGAGAAATACTTTAGGAAGCTACAAATAGAAAAGTGCTTTAGTGTATCATTTAAGAGGGAATCAAAACAAGCAAAAATTAATGCATTAGCATTTTAGAAAACAGAACTGATTTTAAGCTTGGTAATTTTCACAAAAAAAAGACAGGAAAAAGACTAAATATTTTGGGTAACACTTTACAATATGGGTGCACAAATAAGCATATATAAATGAGTGAAATAATGATTTCATGATGATTCATTAATACATACGTAATACTTAGTGCAACATGAAATAATGAAGTGTATACTTTAACACACATCAGAGTCATGTATACACAGCCACTAATAAATATAATTGTTAAGTGTTAATATACCTGTTTCTTATTCTGTTAACTAATATCATTAATTGTTGTATTAATTATAATTACTTTCATTTGTGCTATAAAGGTTGTATATAGTGACAATGTAGGTTAGTCCAATGATGATGCAGTAGCCTTTTTCAGATTATAAAGTGTTACTGATGGCTATATGCTAGTTAAATTATTATTATTATTATTATTATTATTATTATTATTATTATTATCCATCCATCCATTATCTGTAGCTGCTTATCCTGTACAGGGTCGTGGGTAAGCTGCAGCCTATCCCAGCTGACTACGGGCGAAAGGCGGGGTACACCCTGGACACATCGCCAGGTCATCACAGGGCTGACACATAGAGACAAACAACCATTCACACTCACATTCACACCTACGGTCAATTTAGAGCCACCAGTTAACCTAACCTGCATGTCTTTGGACTGTGGGGGAAACCGGAGCACCCGGAGGAAACCCACACAGACACGGGGAGAACATGCAAACTCTGCACAGAAAGGATCTCGCTGGCCGCTGGGCTCGGACCCCGAACCTTCTTGCTGTCAGGCGACAGCGCTAACCACTACACCACCGTGCTGCCCATTATTATTATTATTATTATTATTATTATTATTGTTGTTGTTGTTGTTGTTGTTGTTCATGTCCCATGAAGTAAAGTCAGGATGCAGTGATACATTTGTTAGTTATTATTTATTATAATGAATCATTGTGTTATTTCAGATACTGTATATGTTCCATGTATGATAATGGAAACAAAACATAATTAAGGTAGAGGCCTTGCCACTCACTCTTTTCTGGGCAGCACGGTGGTGTAGTGGTTAGCACCGTCGCCTCACAGAAAGAAAGTTCTTGGTTCGAGCCCAGCAGCTGATGGGGGCCTTTCTGTGTGGAGTTTGCATGTCCTCCCCGTGTCTGTGTGGGTTCCTCCGGGTGCTCCGGTTTCCCCCACAGTCCAAAGACATGCGGTTAGGTTAACAT
This sequence comes from Neoarius graeffei, assembly GCF_027579695.1. NCBI lineage: Eukaryota > Metazoa > Chordata > Actinopteri > Siluriformes > Ariidae > Neoarius > Neoarius graeffei. The sequence goes on along the minus strand of NC_083582.1, from coordinate 47,907,333 downwards.
GGGGCAGCCATGGCCTGATGTTGGGCTGAACTGCCCTTGAGCAAGGCACTGAACCCACAACTACTCCCTGGGTGCTGTGGCATAGCTGCCCACTTCTCTGGGTGTGTGTGCTCATTGCTCACGTATGTGTGCATGTGTGTGTTCACTGCTTCAGATGAGTTAAATGCAGAGGCTAAATTTCACTGTGCTTAAATCTGTGCTTGAGTGTATGTGTGACAAATAAATGTTTCTTGGCTTGGCATCTTCTTTCTTTTTTTATTGAAAAAAAAAGGAAATTTGTATTGTTACAATGACATTATGATATTCAATTTGAGAAGTTGTGTTTAACATTAATATTGCATGAGCTCTCTCCAGTGTGCCTCATGAGTGTAGTGAAATAGCATGATACTTCTGGGTACTGCAGTGCCTTGACTACACTCCTGGGCTCAACCAAGCCACAGTTTCCCAGTGCTCCATGTAAGCATAGCACAGCACATGTCAATTCCAGGGTTTTGTGGTGCCTCAGCTTCCAAAGACCCTACACAACAGATCTGAGACGGAATTCAAATTCCCAGTGCGCATTATGAGGCCTTGCTCTTTGGGGATTTTCCTGGTAACTATGAGCAGCTCATTCCAAATAACGATGAGGGTTTCCAAAAGGGACTCCTGACATGTGTGAGACCTTATCGATGAACTCATTGTTACGGGTCTGAGTTTTTAAGGCTGGACATTTCTAGTTCTCTGTTCTTTGCCAAATTAGCCTGTTTTTGTTTACTTGTTCTAAGTTGGTGATTCTACTAGCCATTTTATTTTGTGGTTGCCTAGGTTTAGCCTCTGAACCTGTTTTCTGTTGTTTATGTGTTTATTATGCCACCTGTTTTGAGTAAAGAGCTGAAATGGGTACCTGCATCCTCTGTCTGTTTCTCTCTCCTGTGTGCCTGTGACTCCTGTGTTGCAAGAAATACTGTATCTGAAAGCTGTTTCAATAAATACTCTTTGTTGATAATGATGCTATTATTGCCTTATTTCTGTTATTGAAATGGAAATAAGGTAATTGATGATTTGTATACATATACTTACATCATGACTTTGCTTGAAGGACACATCATCAATTCATGCTGAATGTAGACAAGTTACACAATATGGATGTATTAACTCATGATTCATTATCATAAGTAATAACAAATGACTGTATCATTGTATCCTGACTACTTCATGGGGCATAATACTACAACGTTCTACTACTACTACTACTACTACTACTACTACCCTAATTCCATAAATTTGGGACACTGTGTAAAATGTAAATGAAAACAGAATTTGACAATTTGATTTCATTGAAAATAGTACAAAGACAACATATCAAATGTTGAAACTGAGAAATTTTATTGTTTTTTGAAAAATATAGGCTCATTTTGAATTCGATGTCAGCAACATGTTTCAGAAAAGTTGGGACAGGGGCAACAAAAGACTGAAAAAGTTGTATAATGCTAAAAAAACCCTAATTTGGTTAATTGGCAACAGGTCAGTAACATGATTGGGTATAAAAAGAGCATCCCAAAGAGGCAGAGTCTAAAGATGGGGATGGGTTCACCACTCTGTGAAAGACTGCATGGGCAAACAATGCAACAATTTAAGAATAACATTCCTTGATGTAAAATTGCAAAGAATTTGGGGCTAATATTTTTCAAAAAACAATAAAATTTATCAGTTTCAACATTTGATGCTATTGTACTATTTTCAATGAAATATAGGATTTCCAAGATTTGCAAATTGTCATATTCTGTTTTTTTATTTATGTTTTACACAGTGTCCCAAATGTATGGAATTGGAGTTCTACTACTACAACTACTACTACTACTACTACTACTACTACTACTACTAATAATAATAATAATAATAATAATAGTTTAACATAGCCATGAACAATACTTTGTAATTTGAGAACAGGTTACTACACCATCCTTCAAAATTCATTTTAAGCAGACCATATTGTTGCATACAAATCATTAATTTCACCACTGGTTACTCAAGGGTAGTTTCAGAAGCTGCTTTCAGATAATTTGGCATAATGTAAGTGGTGATCACAGGAAGTTGGTGGTTTCAGTTTCTCACAACTCTTATAAACTTTTCACTGAAAGTATGCCAAATCTGAATTAGCTGTTAAAATGAACACAGTTAATTTATATAGTAAAATTAACAGAATAAATTAACAGGGCAAACAAAGAACCACAAGAGGTTATAGGAGAGTACAGGCTAAAATGAAGAGCTAAAATGAAGTCAAAACTTTGGTTTCGTTTTATGTTTTAGAATTTTTATACCATATCAGTCTATACTTAGAAAATTGAATGTGCTTGAGTGTGTTGGCATCCTATTTTTATTTTCACATACCGTGCATTCATGTGTATGTATGTTTGTGCATTTGCGTTCATGCCTGTGTATATGTTGAGGTGTGGGTACTAGGGGTGGAGGTGGACAGACTGTGGCCTGCATGTCGCCACTATGTATTCTCCCGAGGCTGTGGGTTGATCTGTGGAAAAGCGCTTGACGTTCTTCCTCACAGTGGCCTGAGAGGAGCCAGTCCAGGAGAACACAAACAGAGGTGCTGCGTGAGCCACAAATCCCTGCTTCCTCTGAAACTTCCAACCCACTTTTTTCCTGTCCAAATTCCAAAGCCATTAAACTTTCCTGGCAGCCGTTCAGAAAACAGCGGTGTAAACCTCACCCAGACCCCCCACCCCCACCCCACCACTCCTGTCATGACCCTCCACCACCTCTGCATACCCCCACCCCCCCTAACACCAGCACTTGGGATATCAGAGATCTACCGCCCCAGTCCTTAAATAAAGATCTGACTTCATAGTTGTTTTTGCTAAAGATCAAGTTTCCTCCAAAGTGTCTACTGGTTTTTACAAAGGGTCGAGATGAGGTGTGGGTGACTGGGGCTCCCTTACCACATGTTTAGTCTCAGACATGTCTGACTGCATGCCCTGAGAGAACAGAGATGACATAAAACATGGTCATATTAATGCCAAGTAAATACACAGCTTTATGATTTCAGTGCCGTTCCACCAGCAGTCCTTCAAATCAGTGGTGGCTTTTAAATCAGCACCTCGGTTCATTCATGGATGCTTCTTTACTGTGCTGAAGTTAGATTGAACTGATTCATTATTTTTATGTCCAGTGTATTGATGTTTGGTAGTTATGTATTAGTTATAAAACACAGCTGATGACATGAAAAACTAATAAATTGCTTTTGAAAAACTAATAAATATATATTTTTAATCATGTCATAATTTTTCAGGAATAAATTATTATTATCATTATTATTATTATTATCCATCCATCCATCCATCCATCCATTATCTGTAGCCGCTTATCCTATCCTACAGGGTTGCAGGCAAGCTGAAGCCTATCCCAGCTGACTATGGGCGAGAGGTGGGGTACACCCTGGACAAGTCGCCAGGTCATCACAGGGCTAACACATAGACACAGACAACCATTCACACCTACGGTCATGGGATGACATGGCGACTTGTCCAGGGTGTACCCCACCTCTCGCCCATAGTCAATGCACCTCATAACAATAGCTCGATTTAAACACTGTGCATGTAGGATTGGATTTCTCTGGCACCCCTGCTGGGACCCTTTGCTCGATTACTGACAGTAGCTCGATTTGGATGTGCATGTAAACGTAGTGAATGACACAGACAACCATTCACACTCACATTCACACCTATGGTCAATTTAGAGCCACCAATTAGCCTAACCTGCATGTCTTTGGATTGTGGGGGAAAACGGAGCACCTGGAGGAAACCCACGCAGAGATGGGGAGAGCATGCAAACTCCATACAGAAAGGCCCTCGCCAGCCGCTGGGCTCGAACCCAGGACCTTCTTGCTGTGAGACGACAGTGATTATTATTATTCTCATCTCATCTCATTATCTCTAGCCGCTTTATCCTGTTCTACAGGGTCGCAGGTAAGCTGGAGCCTATCCCAGCTGACTACGGGCGAAAGGTGGGGTACACCCTGGACAAGTCGCCAGGTCATCACAGGGCTGACACATAGACACAGACAACCATTCACACTCACATTCACACCTACGGTCAATTTAGAGTCACCAGTTAACCTAACCTGCATGTCTTTGGACTGTGGGGGAAACCGGAGCACCCGGAGGAAACCCACGCGGACACGGGGAGAGCATGCAAACTCCACACAGAAAGGCCCTCGCCGGCCCCGGGGCTCGAACCCAGGACCTTCTTGCTGTGAGGCGACAGCGCTAACCACTACACCACCGTGCCGCCCCATTATTATTATTATTATTATTATTATTATTATTATTATAAGAGATGTCACACCAGAAGTTAAACTTTATAGTATAAATATAATATTATCGTCATCGTCTGTCCATCGCTAGCGAAGATGACTGCTTTATTAGGATGCGCAGAAATGGAGATGGGCCGCGAGGCCCGTACCAGAGCTCCTCTCCTAATGAAGTTCCTTGCACAGTAATGTAAGACAAACAATGTCATGCCCCCATTGTGTTGTCTCTTTGGACCTCCAGACCTGATGCCAAGTGGTACACAAAAGTGCCACAGACCTGACGGATATGGAAGTTGCACCACAGTGACAATTGACTTGCTGAGTGATGCCATCTGTTGGCCATTTGAGTGGCTCTTCTGCATGCCATCAGGTGGTGCGCCATTGACCCTGTTGGGTTCATCTGCCATATTGCACCAAAAAGCGCCCTGCTGCCAGCGCCTTATTGATGATGTACTATTTAACCCATAGCTGGAACCCAAGCAGGTGCTACCACTCCGGGTCAGAGCAGACCTAGGAGCAATGGTGATTAAGGGGCGACTCCACTTTCCCCAATACTCAAGTCCTCCCGGACCTGAAACTCACCACCAGTTGCAGTTTAAAGTCATACCCAGGACTAAGAATGAAAGTATTATGCATTATAGATAGAAATAGATAATAGAATAGGATAGAGTAGGATAACTTAGGAGAGAATAGAATAGAATATGACAAATTAGTCTATATTAAGATAGAACATAGAGAACAGAATGCATGTGCACATAACAGAAGAGAACATGACAAAAAAAGAATAGGATAGATATTAGGATGATATAACGGAATATATTATGAAAGTACAGAAGGGAATATGATAGAATAGAAAGCATTTTGAAGACGTAGAAAAGAGGATGACAAAATGCTACACATAGTCTTTTTAGTTTGTAGAGAAGAATAGACAGTCATGACAATACAGCAGAATAGATTAAAAGAAAGAAGGGAATATGACAGAATAGAAAGAATTATGAAGATACATTTATAATATTATAAATATAAATGGTATTATTATTGTTATTATTATTATTATTATTATTATTATTATTATTATTAGTAGTAGTAGTAGTAGTAGTAGTATAAATATAATATTAGTATAAATATAAATGGTTTAAGCATACTTCTAGATAGTAAACTAATTTCATGGTTGAAATTAGTAAAATTGTCTTAATAAACTTAGTAATCTCAAAAATAGATGTGTTCCCTCAATCTGTCTACATACAAGACGTTTTCACTTACTGAGATACAGTTTATTGCAGTGTTTCGCTGACATTTTCATTGTATACTTAATAATATTATCTTTATCGTGTATTTAAGCATTCCAATAGTAACACAGAGTGTTGAAGTATTCTCTCTTAATGAAAGCACTAATAGTCCCGAAGCATTATGCATTATCAGCCCTAATGCTGTCAATAAATAATAGCCTCACATTTATGCTTGCATTAGTGAGAAGGATGTGACAAATATAAGTGATGATATAAAACTAAACCTCTTTCGGCCTGAACTCAGACATTTGGACATTACTGCATGAATACTACTTAAGTTGTGTTTCAACAACATGTCACAGTTCAAAATTTAATTTGTACACTTTAATGGTCCTCATGTCTACCTCAGTCTTATACCTTACCCCATCCTTTTATCTCTCCAAAAGCTCAGTGGAGTTGGTGGCTAGGCCAGCTGCTGTGAGCTGTAAAAAGCTGGGTGAGAGTGATGAAAAGGAACCAGTAGACTGAGAGAGTTCAGGACCAGACCAATATAGCTAAATGGGCATACTGTATGTAAGCTGAGAGTCAAACCAAAAGATTTAGAATGAGAGACAAAGGAGAGAGAACAATGCTCTTTTTGAAAAAGGAGAATGAGAGAAAGAGAAATCATTTCTGACACCTGCAACGGAAGTTCAGGCCTGAATCTGCAGGCGCTAGGCTTCTGGATAGAGAAGCATGGTGCTGAGAATGGCTCGGGTCTTATGGACCATGCTGTAATAACTCAGAGACTAGCTTGTAGAAAGCTAATAACCTGCGAGGCATTGGTTTACAGCCATTCACCCTGAGATCTGGACTTCTGGATGAAACTTCCCTCTCAGACGCCAGCAAATTTCATCGTAATCGCTGTGAGGGTAGACTTCCTGTCTTTCTCTTAGATGGATGGAGAGAATGAAAGCTGGCGGCAGGTGTGAGTAAGGCCGATGGCCTGGCCAATGGAGTAAGGCACGCAATTCAACTCAGACAACTGGCTAGTTTTGTTCCTCACTATGGTTTTTGGGGGAGCTCCTGATTTGTGAATCAAAGGCTAGTTCATATCAAAGGCAAGTGTTGTGTGGGATTAAGAGTGTAAGTCCATCAGCAGTTCATACAGCTGTTAGAAGTTCCGTCTCATAATCAGCCTGTCTGGCTATTGATGTCTGCTGATGTGAATTGAACGGCTAGGAAATTTTACACCTATTGACCAGGTTCATCATTTATGCCTCTTAAATTTATGGTATAGAGAGGTTTAAGCTTAAGAACAAACAGAGTTAACAAAGTGCTGTACATTTACAACATTTATTTTATGGCAAAATGCAGTTTTATAATTTTACAGGATTGTACTGTAAATGATTGTACAATTAGAGCAGTGAATTGGTTTAGAGTAACATATCAGAAAATACAACACATAGTGGGACATCTAACATTTAGGCAGAAATGAGAACGGTAAAGATTCTCTGCAAATTAGTGGATCATTTTTGTTGATGATAAATTTCTCACGTAATTCTGCTGGTAATATGTAACTGTAGGTCCCAGGAGTGCCTTGGTTTCACACACAAGCTGCAATATGTCTAATTATTAAGCCTCCTGACTCCCTCTATGACCTTGGCCTCTTGTTTTTCCCAGTCTAGCTCCACAATAAGTGCAGCTAAATGTTCTCAAATATCTCATTTCAAACAAGAGGAGGTGGTGGCTAGAGAGTGAAAGCTTCTCAAACTGATGTTAGAACAGAGGTCACCAGCACTACTCCTGGCATTTAACCTTGCTAAAGAATACAGTTTCACTAATCAGTGACTTGCTTAGTTGGATCAGATCTCGATGATTTGATTTGGAAGTTAATTGTGCAGGAAAGTAGATTAGTAAGAAAAGGGCTGGTGGCCATGATGCTCGAACGAGATGCAGGCATGGAGCATGTTGGGGAGAAAGAGACAACGGAAAATTAGATTTATGCATTGGAAATTTTGCTTTTGCCAATGGGGAAAAACTTCAGGACATTTCCACAACTTCATGCATCAATACAGAACCACTTGCATAAATTATGGCATCACATTACTTTTGAAAAAGCTCTGAATCTGGTTCATACATATTTTAGTGGTTACCTGTTTACTGTGGGTCACACGAGAGCTGAGTGCATTTTATTTTATAGCAAAACCAACTACTATAAATTCACTGATTAACTGTTAAAAATATTGCAGTGTTGCTTTTGCACATTTATGAAACATTTTTATCACTGTAGTAAAACTATAACTTTGCCTAAGCTCCTCTTTCAGAGAACAAATGCTGGGCAGTGTGCCATGGTGGCTGTCCACACGACGTCTGTGCCAGTCGGGTCAATGTGACAACAAGGCCCTCTGTGTCTGCACCACAGGGTTCAGTGTGCTGCAGACGTGAGAGAGACACACAAGCAGGGCATTACTGCTGCATCCACACTAATCCTACCCAAACCAAGCCGCTTACTTGGGCCACAGAACACGCTTGTGAAAGCAGGTGCTAATTAGAGACAGGTTATTGCTGAGGTGGTATTGGTGATACTGGTGACTGTAGAGTGTATGTGTGTATAAAATGAATGAGTCGGTGTGCTGTGACATCAGCACTCCACAATCCCAGAGAGAGACAAGAGAGAAGGCAGACACTGACAGGACCTCCATTGTCTGATGAACACATAAGTCCATGTGTTAGAAATCATCCTCCCACGTGGCGGAGGCAGAGATGCAGACTGTAACTCAAGCCCGGGCCCAGGAACATACCGTTGATGAAAGACAGTAGGGGAAGGAGAATATTAAAGCCAAGGCTCCAGAAATCCCAGCCTGTCACGCCACAGCTCAACCCTTCCCCCAGGGCCTTATGGGAGTTGGAGTCTGACCGTGGGCGCAGAAAAAAGAGGGAATTGGAGGGAAGTGTGGAGGGGAGGAAATGAGGAAGCATGTGATCCATATTAGCTCTGGTCTTGTGGATAAACTTAACTCTAATATAAGTTTTAACAAAATGTGGACAGGACCAGTACAGGATAGCTTATAGTAATGTTTCTGAAAACAAACTTTAAGCCAAAAAGTCCCCATTTTCACCCTCTCCCAGCACACCAGTTATCCAGTATTCTCATCAGAACACTGATAAGAACACAAACAGTAGGGGAAGGAGAATATTAAATGGGATATTGATGGGAGGGTGAGTGAAAATTAATACTATATGTTAAATTTTAATGAATTTAAAAGGATTAGGTTCATCCCTCATCAAAAAAAAAAAAATTCTGTGCAGGGATTGGCCAAGCATGGTTCACATGACATAAAATAGTTCCACCACTGATTAAGCAATGTATCTCGTGACATCAAAAAAAAAAAAAGAACATGGTGTGAGTCAGTCATGGTATATCCTGGATATACTATGAACCAACACCACAATTTCAAGCTAAAAGGCTGACTCGAGTCACAGCAATGGCTCCATGAGCATTTCTGTGTGTGTAGCTCTATGTGTCATGATCATGCCTAGCAAGGCAGGCAATAGCATGGTACATTGCACATGCGCAGGTCAAAGGTCATGCCAAGGTAAATAACAAATGGCTGCCTCCAGTATTTTTTCTCAGATTTATTTCTAATTCTTTGTCGTTAACACTTTTAGTTTGGAATTTTTTGATGAGGGATATAATTCTAATATACCATGCATTGAGAGGCTCCAGTTGAAATTATGGATTCTCTGAGGTGACTGCCAATATATATATATATATATATATATATATATATATATATATATATATATATATTAGTGCCGTCAAAAATGTCGCGTTATTAACGCGTTAACTTGACTCAATTTTAACGGCAATAATTTTTTTATCGCGAGATTAACGCTCTGTGGCATGATGTAGGTTTTTCATAAGCTTTTGAAACTGCCAGGAACTTGGAACAGAGACTTTGGTTAGAAAACCGATAGCAGCTAGACTGTAATGCCACGCCCCGCACAGCCAGAGTCCTCTGCCCCCCCAAGAACCAGCGCGGGGAGGGCGCGCTAGTAGAGATGGGATTTATGGCTCTTTGATGGGATCCGCATCTTTGTGATCTGTTCTTTGAAAAGAGCCGTTCAAAAGACTGGCTAATTTGGCTCTTTTTAAATATTTATTCAGTTTTAAGAAGACAGCGTCTAAAGAAGCCAGATCCCTCTGAACTGTAAACTCAATGCTATCCCAGAAATCCTTCCTGTAATATGCAAATTTGGCCGCCTCTGATTGGACAGCGCGACGCATCAACAGGCAGAAAGTGTAAAAGTACAAAATATGTTAAGTGAGCTGAAACAGTAAAGATCAGATTCAATGCAATATTTATCAACGAACAACTTAAACTTAATATAATAGTGTACTTTATATTATAATCAAGCATGTCAAGCCTACCATCACTGTGTAACCTATCTCTCTTTAGTTGTAGACTAACTCAAACAGTAGATCATTTCACTCATGGTTCTCTTGCTAGCCCCGCGCCAGTGCTCGGCTTAGGTTTCACTTTGCAGTGGCTGTGTCAAGACGTGTTATGCTTTGCAATAAAAAAAAAACATTGGTGCAAAGCAAGCCCATTCACTTTTTTATGCTGATAAGAGAATTACAATGGTTTTTTATGTGACAAAAATGTGCGATTAAATTGCGATTAATCGCGAGTTAACTATGACAGTCGCGACATTAATCGCGATTAAATATTTTAATCTCTTGACAGCACTAATATATATATATATATATATATATATATATATATATATATATATATACACACACTACCATTCAAAAGTTTGGGGTCACTTTGAAATTTCCTTATTTTTGAAAAATAAGCACTGTTCTTTTCAATGAAGATCACTTTAAACTAATCAGAAATACACTCTATACATTGCTAATGTGGTAAATGACTATTCTAGCTAAATTCTACTAAATGTCTGGTTTTGGGTGCAATATCTCCATAGGTGTATAGAGGCCCATTTCCAGCAACTATCACTCCAGTGTTCTAATGGTACAATGTGTTTGCTCATTGCCTCAGAAGGCTAATGGATGATTAGAAAACCCTTGTACAATCATGTTAGCACAGCTGAAAACAGTTTAGCTCTTTAGAGAAGCTATAAAACTGACCTTCCTTTGAGCAGATTGAGTTTGTGGAGCATCACATTTGTGGGGTCGATTAAATGCTCAAAATGGCCAGAAAAAATGTCTTGACTATATTTTCTATTCATTTTACAACTTATGGTGGTAAATAAAAGTGTGACTTTTCATGGAAAACACAAAATTGTCTGGGTGACCCCAAACTTTTGAACGGTATGAACCCTTTAGAATTTTCTATATTTCTGCATAAATATGACCTAAAACATCGTCATATTTTCACACAAGTCCTAAAAGTAGATGAAGAGAAACCAGTTAAACAAATGAGACAAAAATATTATACTTGGTCATTTATTTATTGAGGAAAATGATCCAATATTACATATCTGTGAGTGGCAAAAGTATGTGAACCTCTAGGATTGGCAGTTAATTTGAAGGTGAAATTAGAGTCAGGTGTTTTCAATCAATGGGATGACAATCAGGTGTGAGTGGGCACCCTGTTTTATTTAAAGAACAGCGATCTATCAAAGTCTGATCTTCACAACGCATGTTTGTGGAAGTGTACCATGGCACGAACAAAGGAGATTTCTGAGGACCTCAGAAAAAGTGTTATTGATGCTCATCAGGCTGGAAAAGGTTGCAAAACCATCTCTAAAGAGTTTGGACTCCACCAATCCACAGTCAGACAGACTGTGTACAAATGGAGGAAATTCAAGACCATTGTTACCCTCCCCAGGAGTGGTCGACCAATAAAGATCACTCCAAGAGCAAGGCATGTAATAGTTGGAGAGGTCACAAAGGACCCCATGGTAACTTCCAAGCAACTGAAGGCCTCTCTTACATTAGCTAATGTTAATGCTCATGAGTCCATCATCAGGAGAACACTGAATAACAGTGGTGTGCATGTCAGGGTTGCAAGGAGAAAGCCACTGCTCTCCAAAAAGAACAGTGCTGCTCATCTGCAGTTTGCCAAAGATCACGTGGACAAGCCAGAAGGCTACTGGAAAAATGTTTTGTGGACCAATGAGACCAATATAAAACTTTTTGGTTTAAATGAGAAGCGATATGTTTGGAGAAAGGAAAATGCTGCATTCCAGCATAAGAACCTTATCCCATCTGTGAAACATGGTGGTGGTAGTATCATGGTTTGGGCCGATTGCCATCATTGATGGAACAATGAATTCTGAATTATACCAGCGAATTCTAAAGGAAAATGTCAGGACATCTGTCCATGAACTCAGCTGACTATGGGTGAGAGGCAGGGTACACCCTGGACAGGTTATTGCAGGCCTGACACATGTCCATGTTTACATTAGACCATATCAGCGGATCATCAGATTAACGTTTTTAAAACGATTAGTGTGCACACAGCAACACCAATACATGATTTGCGTGCACATAGCAACGCCAATACACGGATACGCTCGGCTCCGCAGGCATCCTGCGCTCCAAATCACTCCGCCCTGAACAGCGAGTGCCCTCTGGAGGGTGCGCACTCTGGCCCTGCGCAGCTCACACAGCGCGTGAGTGAAGTGCACAAGCCACGATTCGGGACTGAGCTGCTGTGTGTGTGATCCCAGCGCATATCACTTACTACTTGCAAGTGGAAGGATGGCAAGCCTAAAGACAATCATAACTACACAATGGGCAGTATTTGCATCAGTATTTGCAGTATTTTCATACTTTTATACTCTTTAATGAAAGGTGATACAAGGCGGAAGTCCGCGCCGTTTTTCAGCAGTTGCGTCACATGACCAACGCCAGCGAATCAGGAAGGTGGATGTCACAGTGACGTTGTCCAATGAGACGCCAGCTAGAGCTCAGAACAGCATATCCGCGTATTCTGAATGTTTACACAGCACCGGAGCTGACACGATCTGGATTGAATACGTGGACGCTGGCGGATTCCCGTTTCCCGGCGTTTCCAGGCAGTTTAATGTAAACGGACAGTGCATCCGCGAAGAAAACGAGACAGATACGGTCTAATGTAAACGTAGATCTCAAGAGAAGGTGGGTCATGCAGCAAGACAATGACCCTAGTGCATAAGTCGTTCTGCCAAAGAATGGTTAAAGAAGAATAAAGTTAATGTTTTGGAATGGCCAAGTCAAAGTCCTGACCTTAATCCAATCGAAATGTTGTGGAAGGACCTGAAGTGAGCAGTTCATGTGAGGAAACCCACCAACATCCCAGAGTTGAAGCTGTTCTGTATGGAGGAATGGGCTAAAATTCCTCCAAGTCAGTGTGCAGGACTGATCAACAGTTACCGGAAACATTTAGTTGGAGTTATTGCTGCACAAGGGGGTCACACCAGATACTGAAAGCAAAGGTTCACATACTTTTGTCACTCACAGATATGTAATATTGGATCATTTTCCTCAATAAATAAATTACCAAGTATAATATTTTGTCTCATTTGTTTAACTGGGTTCTCTTTATCTACTTTTAGGACTTGTGTGAAAATCTGATGATGTTTTAGGTCATATTTATGCAGAAATATAGAAAATTCTAAAGGGTTCGCAAACTTTCAAGCATCACTCTATATGATATTAAACGGTTGTGCGAAGATGTGGTGAATGTATATATTATGAGTGAGCGAAGCAAACAAGTGAAATATTTTTCAACACAAGAAGATAAACTTTCATATCTTTGTGCAAATGTGTTATATATACGTAGTGTCTTGCAAAAGTATTCATCCCCCTTTATATTTGTCCTGTTTTGTTGCATTACAAGCTGGAATTAAAATTGATTTTTGTAGGGTTAGCACCATTTGATTTACACTACATGCCTACCACTTTAAATGTGAATTTTTATTATTTTTTATTGTGACACAAACAGTAATTAAAATGAAAAAAAAAAACAGAAATCTGGAGTGCGCATCGGTATTCACCCCCTTTTGTATGAAACCCCTAAATAAGAGCTGGTCCAACCAATTCACTTCATAAGTCACATAATTAGTTGATTATGTGGGCGGCATGGTGGTGTAGTGGTTAGCATGGTCGCCTCACAGCAAGAAGGTTCCGGGTTCGAACCCAGCGGCTGGCGAGGGCCCTTCTGTGTGGAGTTTGCATGTTCTCCCCGTGTCTGCGTGGGTTTCCTCCGGGTGCTCCGGTTTCCCCCACAATCCAAAGACATGTAGTTAGGTTGACATGGGGTGGCCTTGGGCTGAGGTGCCCTTGAGCAAGGTACTGCTCCCCAGTTGCTCTGGTGTGGCTGCCCACTGCTCTGAGTGTGTGCATGTGTTCACTGCTTCAGATGGGTTAAATGCAGAGGATGAACTTCATTGTGCTTGAGGTGTGCATGTGACGAATAAAGGTTTCTTCTTCTAAAAAATTAAGAGCCATGATTGTGCAATCAAAGTGTCACATGACCTGTCACATGATGTCTGTATAAATCAACCTGATACACTCCAGACATGTCAGAGGCAAAAGTTGTGGAGAAGTATCAATCAGGGTTAGGTTATAAAAAATATTCCAAACTTTGAATATCCCAGGGAGCACTATTAAATCCACTATTAATTGAAAGAATATGGCAGCACTACAAACCTGACAAGAGAAGGCCGCCCACCGTCCACCAAGGCATTAATCAGAGATGGAACAAAGACACCAAAGATGACACTGAAGGAGCTGCAAAGATCCACAGTAGAGATGGGAGTATCTGTCCATAGGACCACTTTAAGCCATACACCTCACAAAAAGCAGGTCTTTATGGAAGAATGGCCAGAAAAAAAGCCATTGCTTAAGGAAACACGTTAGGAGTTTGCCAAACAGCATGTGTCAGACTCCCCAAAAACATGGAAGAAGATTCTCTGGTCAAACGAGACTAAAATTGATCTTTTTGGCCATCATTGGAAACGCCATGTGTGGTGCAAACCCAACACCCTGAGAACACCATTCCTACAGTGAAGTATGGTGGTGGCAGCATCATGCTATGGGGATGTTTTTCATCTGCAGGGACAGGAAAGCTGGTCAGGCCTGAAGGAAAGATGGATGGCACTTAATACAGGGCAATTCTGGAGGAAAACCTGTTTGAGTCAGCCAGAGGTTTCAGACTGGGATGAAAGTTCATGTTTCAGCAGGACAATGACCCTAAATATACTGCTGAAGCTGCACTGGAGTGGTTTAAAGGGAAACATTTAAATGTCTTGGAATGGCCTAATCAAAGCCCAGAGCTCAATCCAATTAAGAATCTGTGGCATAAATTGAAGATTGCTGTAAACCAACGCAACCCATCTAACTTGAAGGAGTTGGAGCAGTTTTGCCTTGAGGAATGGGCAAAAATCCCAGTGCTCAGCTAATAGAGACATACCCCAGGAGACTTGCAGCTGTAATTGCAGCAAAAAGCGGCTCTACAAAGTATTGACTTTGGGGGGTGAATACCTATGCACACTCCAGATTTCTGTTTTTTTCATCTTAATTATTGTTTGTGTCTCAATAAAGAAACACTTTTCACCTTTAAAGTGGTAGGCATGTTGTGTAAATCAAATGTTGATAACCCCCCCCCCCCCAATCCATTTTAATTCCAGCTTGTAATGTGACAAAACAGGACAAACACAGAGGGGGATGAATACTTTTGCAAGACACTGTATATATATATATATATATTTCATAATTATGCAATAAAACTATGTCTATGTGACAGTATTTTAAAAGCAATAACTGACTTGTTCAAGTCTTCTCAAATCACTAAGCAAAGTAAGTCACTTTTAAAAATGCAATTCTTGGCATTTTGCATTAACAAGCAAAGTTTTTTTGAAAGTAACTCCGTAACATTCACAACAAACAACATCCAGTTGGTCAATGTAACCTCTGAACACAGTGTAAGAATTGTGTGTGTGCACACAATGGTCACACTGCTTTATTTTTAGATGCAGGTCTTGCATGACGGTCACTTCCCAGAGCTGAAGTGTTCCCATGGATTTACTGAGCTGAGTGATAGTTCATGAACTGACCCAGAACTGAGGCTCCTTTGGTGGCCAGACTGGCATATATGCTCAGACCAGACCACTGACAAACCCTGAGCTCAAGTATGTGTAAACCCACCACCTGTGAAACAGGTTATCAGCAGAGGGTTTGTTTGTTTTCCTTCAATAAAATGGACTAATAACAATTTTAAATTACATCGGGATCTCAGAGAGTATCTTAAGACACAGTCACCCTGAAATAAAACATCGCTTGAAGTGGCCATAAATTTGAGCAAAATGTGGAGAATGCTGAGATATACATTTTGCCCTCTTGAAATATGTAGTGCAAAAGCTAAACCTGGTATTTAATGGTGGCAGTAAAACAAAGCTAATGCACAGTAGTTTTTATTGATTAGCCATGGACTCTACTGTAGAAAGCAATGCAATACGGTTATATTACAGATGCATATTGCTTCATTCAACTGAGTCTCTCATAAAGCAGCACCTATACCTGCCAGTCCCAATTGTTTTGAGAATTAAGGTGATGGGGCAGCCACTGGATCAGATGAACTGATCAGACAAGAATTAAGGAGACTTTTGTGCTGCTGGGGCACCTCTCAGCGTGATACATGGAGAGACAAACATGGACAGACAGACAGACATTCGTGAGAGGGCTTTTTGAAACAGTCCAGGAGCACTCAGTAGCAATCATTCCAGTAGCACTCAGTGCTTAATAGAGTTTAGGGCTTGGTGTGAGTGATCCCTCATATATAGAACTAAAAAATATATGATATTATAAAACCCACTAAGCATTGAATTTTCTAAGGACATTTATGTGGACAGCAGATGACTGCGCAGAATGCTAGATTCCCCCCCCCCCCCATTCTTCTCATCAGTTAGGTCACCTAGCAGTTTCCAAGCAATCGGCCAGATCTTCCCGACCATACAACAGCTAAAAACAAGGGAGGGTGAAGATTAACTAATGTGCTTCCTTTGAGGCATGTGGAGCTACCTAACCACATCTTTTTGAAATGTTACTTGTGCCTCATCACAGGGCAGCATAACACACTCCTAGGAAAGCACTATCAACCCTCTTCTGCATACATGAGCTCAGACATCCATGATTGACTAGTGACTCTATGATTGACAAGGGAGAGAGTAATGCCATTTTCTCCACTCAAAACTCGCAGTCTCCACTGTTGCTCCACAAGGGAGCCTATAATTCTATATAATTCTAGATTCCTATTTATGTGTAAAGAGCAACCAAGTAGTGGACGTAAAAGACCAGAGTCAGTCAGATGCAATGAGCGGTGTAATTTTCTTGGTCAGCATTAAGAGGTGGTAAAAAGATGCAAAACATTATTCATAAGCAAAAAAAAAAGTAGGCAAAGATCATAGCCAGGAAGCATCAAAACAACATCTTGGTAAGTGGGAGAAGGAACAGGTAGGAACACTAAAAAACATGGAAAATGTTGGGTGCAGATACAAATGGAAGAAACAGGAAGTTCAGACTTGGAATCTTGCATGCTTACGTTAGAAAACAATAGGAGATTTTTAAAAAACAATATAAACACACTGGCTATTAATTCAAACTATTGGAAGAATATTACTTGTGAATTTCCACTATAGGGGATCAATAAAGTTTATTTTATCTTACCTTTACTTGCCTTTTTAGAAAATAATAATAATGTCTATGCAGTCATAACATTCAGGCTCTGAACATTGTTTCTCTGTTTCTGTAACACATAGAACATATGGGTTTTTTCTTCTCTCTGAGTTCCAGTAATGTAAGAGCAGGTCATCTTCAGCAGGTAGAAATATCCAGTTTGTCTAGTCAAACTGACCTCATGCTTTCCTGCTCCTTTCAGCTATAGGATCCATCAGAGAAGCATTACAGGAAGTCTCGCATAATTTAAAACTGTGCTGTGCATCCCTGGCCCTACTTGACTGATTGTGCAATGGAACTGCAAGATTTATTTTTCCTGGGGGTCCCACTAATCATTATAGCTGCTTTTGGGGAGAGGATGGCCTCAGACAACCACTGACCACATCCTACATGTACATACACATACAAGCTGTTTAAACAGGCATGCGCACACATACTCACACTTAAACAGGCAATATGCATTTACAAACAGAGCTACACAAACCTGGAAGCACACAAATTTTCCTTGCATCCTCTTTTTAGTGCTACTGCTGT
The DNA here is from genome assembly GCF_027579695.1 of Neoarius graeffei. Taxonomy (NCBI): domain Eukaryota; kingdom Metazoa; phylum Chordata; class Actinopteri; order Siluriformes; family Ariidae; genus Neoarius; species Neoarius graeffei. The sequence continues at coordinate 47,889,599 of NC_083582.1, read as the reverse complement.
CTTGGGAGACCATGCGGAAACCATCGCACATTTCCTCTGGGCTGCTTTCTTCCCATACAGAGGTTTCTCCTGCTTGTGTGAGGGCAAAACTCAGATTTTAGTGTGGTGAAAGGGGAAATAGATTTGCAGGTTGCTTAAAATAACACTACAGATGAGAAGAATGAGAAGCAGGCATGTGCCTGAGATGAATGATTAGGGAATACTGTTTGCCTGATAAAGGCCATTGTCCCTGAGTCTTTAAACCATTAGTTGAGGGAGATCACTGGGGAGAATGAGGTGCCAAATGACTCTGGAAACAATACTGGGCAACAGTGCCTTTTATAATATCTATCTTTTATGAATAGAACATGTCAGTGAAGTGTGCAGCCTATAAATCACTAGACAGTGGTTTAATGAATTATTTGTTTATGTTGTTCAGTATATTGTTCATTGGATTTGAAATGAATGACCATAATGCTGTAATGTAAAAAGTCAGATTTGATTTAAGAGTTTTTACAGCTACATTTGTAGAACCATCGAATAGCCATTATTTATATATTTATTTATTTAACATCTGTTTTGGGAAATCACAAGTAGCTAGCAAAATTAACATTATTTTAAATAAAAGTCTTGTTTTGTGACTTTGCAGGAATTCTTGAGTATTTCCAAAAACAACCAAATTCAAACAGGTCCAGAATTGTCCTTTTCACGGTTTATTCAAGGAACAGATAGGGCACAAATGCTGAACCTAATTCTTCTAGTGCATAAACTGCAGTAAATTCAGATTATAAAAATTAACAAAACATTTTTTGATTTGACTGAAACAATAAAACATAAGAAAAAAATATATGTATAAAATTTAACACTACTTCTGTGGGCTAAATCTCTGAAGGCTAGCTTTCGTTGTTCGTTCTGTCAGCCAAACATTGATTTCTTGGGTGATTTTCAACAATTGTAAATATAGTCTGCCCTTCTCATTTGCTTCATGGCTCAAAACAGGTTTGTGCCATAAATATGGCCTTGGATGTAACTGGAGCCCTAATCAACTGTTACTCTATACTTTGGTTATGATAACTTGGATAACGGCAAATGCCTAAGGCGGATTAATAAAAGCATTCATGATGTAGTAGGTTTACACAAAACTCTCTTTCAGACCCCTGAGGGGCATTTAAAAAAAAAAAAAGAATAACACATTACCTCTAGACATAAGGGAGAAAATCAGGAACAAATCTTACATCTTTCTGCAGTCTGAAACCAATAAATATCACAGTGCTGGGTATTTTCTATGCTGATATTCTGCCAAATCTGTTTCTTGCTTTAGGAACATTTTACTTTCAATTTTCACTTCAAAATGTGAAATTAATTTTCATGGAAGTTCAGGTCAGACAATTGTCTTGACTAGTAAAGAGTATTCTACAGTATTACATTGCCTAGTCAATGTACAGCTGCAAGATAAGACATTTAGCTGGATCTGAGGAGTTAAATGAGCACTGATTTAAATAAGTTAAAGGTAGAATTTGGGCTCTGGTAGTTACAAGGTAAAGTATGAAAACATTAGGATTAATGTTGATTTCTCAAACCCACCTCCAAGGATCTGCAGTGGGTGATGGAGTTCATTCAGGTTAGTTCAGTAGCTCATAAGCTAACATTCCAGAAACTCCATCTACATAACTCTTCCATAATCTCTTCTAGAGTTATGACAAAGCTGTAAAAACTATAATGTGGTTATTAATCTGAACACCTTATTAGATTCTAAAATTACAGTAATGATCACGTTACCTAGACAGAATATATAGAGATGTCTGGCTTCATTCCCTTCTTGGTCAGATGTTTTCTCTATCTTGGAAAAGCAGCTCCCAGATTGACTTTTATTTAATTTATTTTGGAGTCATTAAAGTGTGTTGCAGCAGATAGTGTGTCTTTAATTTGAGTGGACAGGAGAGATGTAAACACCATCAAGGACACTAGCACAGTACTTCAGATGCTTGTCTTGTCTTAGGTGGATGATAGACTTGCATTAATTCTACAATAACATTTTATCATCTTCACAAGATATTTCTACTTTACTTGTGATTATAAGAACAATAAACATATTGATCATAATTCAAATGTGCTTAGTTCTGTGCTTGGACTGCAATGAACTGGCTTTCAATCCCACCTAGTGCCCAATGGTTCCTTGGACAGGCTCGAGATCCACAAGGTATTAACAGGTTACTAAAAATGAATGAATGAATGGATGAATGATCATGAACATGAACATGAAATGAACATGTGCTGGTATACCCCTAGCAAGGGCTGGTATGGCTGGACATTGCAAACTCTCAGTGTGCTTTAATGAACCAGTATATTATTATGAACTATTACAGCCTACAAATCTCACTGCTCAACTTTACTTTAGTAAGTGGCCTTACTGAACAGCTCCAATCCATGACACCTCATTTTGAAATGATCTGCTTTGGGAAAATGGAGAAATGTAATACCAATTAAAATATGATATTTACTTTTTGATATTTTTTCTATCTTGTGCTGTTTTAATGATACAACATTTATCCTTTATACAGTGATGCTTGAAAGTTTGTGAACCCTTTAGAATTTTCTATATTTCTGCATAAATATGACTTAAAACATCATCAGATTTTCACACAAGTCCTAAAAGTAGATAAAGAGAACCCAGTTAAACAAATGAGACAAAAATATTATACTTGGTCATTTATTTATTGAGGAAAATGATCCAATATTACACATCTGTGAGTGGCAAAAGTATGTGAACCTTTGCTTTCAGTATCTGGTGTGACCCCCTTGTGCAGCAATGACTGCAACTAAACGTTTCCGGTAACTGTTGATCAATCCTTCACACTGGCTTGGAGGAATTTTAGCCCATTCCTCCATACAGAACAGCTTCAACTCTGGGATGTTGGTGGGTTTCCTCACATGAACTGCTTGCTTCAGGTCCTTCCACAACATTTCGATTGGATTAAGGTCAGGACTTTGACTTGGCCATTCCAAAACATTAACTTTATTCTTCTTTAACCATTCTTTGGTAGAATGACTTGCGTGCTTAGGGTCATTGTCTTGCTGCATGACCCACCTTCTCTTGAGATTCAGTTCATGGACAGATGTCCTGACATTTTCCTTTAGAATTCGCTAGTATAATTCAGAATTCAATGATGGCAAGCCGTCCTGGCCCAGATGCAGCAAAACAGACCCAAACCATGAGACTACCACCACCATGTTTCACAGATGGGATAAGGTTCTTATGCTGGAATGCAGGGTTTTCCTTTCTCCAAACATAACGCTTCTAATTTAAACCAAAAAGTTCCATTTTGGTCTCATCCGTCCACAAAACATTTTCCCAATTGCCTTCTGACTCATCCACATGATCTTTAGCAAACTGCAGATGAGCAGCACTGTTCTTTTTGGAGAGCAGTCGCTTTCTCCTTGCAACCCTGCCATGCACACCATTGTTGTTCAGTGTTCTCCTGATGGTAAACCCATGCAAATTAACATTAGCCAATGTTAGAGAGGCCTTCAGTTGCTTAGAAGTTACCCTAGGGTCCTTTGTGACCTCGCCGACTATTACACACCTTGCTCTTGGAGTGATCTTTGTTGGTCGACCACTCCTGGGGAGGGGAACAATGGTCTTGAATTTCCTCCATTTGTACACAATCTGTCTGACTGTGGATTGGTGGAGTTCAAACTCTTTAGACATGGTTTTATAACCTTTTCCAGCCTGATGAGCATCACCAACCCCTTTTCTGAGGTCCTCAGAAATCTCCTTTGTTCATGCCATGATACACTTCCACAAACATGTGTTGTGAAGATCAGACTTTGATAGATCCCTGTTCTTTAAATAAAACAGGGTGCCCACTCACACCTGATTGTCATCCCATTGATTGAAAACACCTGACTCTAATTTCACCTTCAAATTAACTGCTAATCCTAGAGGTTCACATACTTTTGCCACTCACAGATATGTAATATTGGATCATTTTCCTCAATAAATAAATGACCAAGTATAATATTTTTGTCTCATTTGTTTAACTGGGTTCTCTTTATGTAATTTTAGGACTTGTGTGAAAATCTGATGATGTTTTAGGTCATATTTATGCAGAAATATAGAAAATTCTAAAGGGTTCACAAACTTTCAAGCACCACTGTATAATTTCAACAAGATCAACCTTTCCTTTCTTTAGTCTCATCTCATCTCATTATCTCTAGCCACTTTATCCTGTTCTACAGGGTCGCAGGCAAGCTGGAGCCTATCCCAGCTGACTATGGGCGAAAGGTGGGGTACACCCTGGACAAGTCGCCAGGTCATCACAGGGCTGACACATAGACACAGACAACCATTCACACTCACACCTACGGTCAATTTAGAGTCACCAGTTAACCTAACCTGCATGTCTTTGGACTGTGGGGGAAACCGGAGCACCCGGAGGAAACCCACGCGGACACGGGGAGAACATGCAAACTCCGCACAGAAAGGCCCTCGCCGGCCCCAGGGCTCGAACCCAGGACCTTCTTGCTGTGAGGCGACAGCGCTAACCACTACACCACCGTGCCGCCCCCTTTCTTTAGTATGTGGAATTTTTTTAAACATAAAAGCAGTTGGAAGGTGCATTCAGAAACAATTTATTACCCTTACATGGAAATGCCACTTAAAATGAAGTCACCTGGTTTGTTACCCAGCTATGGACAAAAGTGTTTTTGTGTGTATATTTACTTCAATGGCCACAGGAAAAAAAAAAATTAAAAAAATAAATAAATAAATAAATAAATCACAAATCCTGTATTCATAAATGTCTTTAAGCTGTTTGAAGAAGTTCACTAATTGAAATCAGCTTCCATCATCATGTACTGTATGCCAAATTATTTCTTTTTAGTCCCTGTAATATTAGATAACAAAAGTATTTTTTAATGTATTTCAATTATCAAATGACAAGTGATAATTATTTTCCTTCTGTTAAGACTAACTTAATTCTGTGAATGATTATGCAGTATAAATATCTGCTAAACTGTCATGAACTGTTAAACTGTTTGAACTGTTAAACTGTCACGCTTACTGCCTAAATAAATTTTAAGTATATGCTATTGTTTATGTATCTTAGTTCTTTGTTCTCTTGAAATTCATTTGTTAATGGAAAAAGCTATCCCTTGTTTAAACATATTCGATTTAACATCCTTGCAAAGGGAAATCTAATATATGTTTCCAGACAAGAGTATTTATTTTTGAAAATGTCATAGGTGTAAATGAACCACTATCCAGTACATGTCCATTTTCATTAAGAGCTCTAATATTATAATTATGCTTTATGAGTAGAGTTTATTTTAACAGCCATTACCTCTAATACAATAATAGTGCTCATAAGAGTGGAATGCAGAGGAAGTACAGAAGGCTGTGCTAAGAGCAGCTGTGGTTGGCTGGGGTCAGGAGTGTTGGATGAGCTAAGTCCTACTGTGGGTGCGTATGGAACCATTCCGACATCAAGCCAGCACAGAGGCCACTCACCTCTCCAGGTTTTGTTTAGTTGGATAGCTTCAGTATAGGCCCACCATTGTAAAGACGCTGCATGCTTTACCACTGTTTTCTTTGGGAAGCAGGAAATTAGATGACTGGCTACCTGCTACAACAACATCCTGCACTTGAGAAGTCATCTTTGCACCCATACCCACCTATTTTTTCCCTTCTACTCAGCCCTACACCAATGGTCAGCCGCCAGACTTCTGGTGTGTGTCAGACTCCCACATGGGCTTGTCTGAATTCCAGTCAGGGCTCAGATCAATTCTTGTATCCAACCAGATGCTTCCGTTAAAACTAGAACCAAGGCCAAGTCTACATTTGAAGCCAAATGTATGTAGAGACAATTTAACACTCAGGTAGAGTGAGAGCCCTCAAGCAGGTACTTTTCCTGCATTTACACATGATAAATTCTGCATTCAGTCACAGACTAGAATGCAGACCAACCACAATGCTAATACACATTGCAGCATATATTAGCCATAACAAAATCCAGTATCTCACACTTGCAAATGATCATCCCTGGAAAAAGTTATTTGCCATAAATGATGGAAGACTTAAAAATGCATAGCACCCATCCAACCACTCAGCTCATATGTGAAAATGGATAATATATTACTTTAAATGTCATTCTTGGCACAAGAAACATGAGGCATAAAGTTGTAGTATAGTCCCTTGTGAACTATAAAACATTTTTAAATGTCTATTTCTTCAAACATTTGAAAATATATATTTGTCGAGAAGGTTTAAGAGACTGTACTTGTGGAGCCCAGACTACTGAACAAAAATGCCAGAACCTACAGAGTATCTTACTGAAAGCCAAGAAGGATGGCTTGATGATTTCAAATTATTATTCAATATTTGCAATTGTTTCCATTTTTAAGTGATTTATTAACTTTTTGCATTTTTCACTATGCAACATCTGTGTTTTATCAATTTCGTTACATTCAATGGAACAAAAGAGGTTCAACAATGATTGAAAACAACTGTTCAAAAGAAAAAGTATATTCTAAGAACAACTTGACAGCATGACTTATGATAAAAACAAAGAAATGTACTGTATTTGAGGCCTGCTGCATTGGCATCAGATGAGCAATCCTCAGATTCTGAGTGATCCTGTAACAGGTGGCTTTCAAGCTTCTGCCACTGCAGTGTGATTACATCGTAGTGTCATCACTGGAGGCGAAAGCTATTAAACAGAACTTGAACAATGAATATGGATGACATTTACTCTTGACAAATATATTCTCTGGTATGACTTTCTCAGGTTGTGGATAATGTGAATATGTAAGTTTCACTTTAGTAGCATGTCCACACCAGTGGCCTTGAGAATGCTGTCCATCAAAAAAAAAAAAAAATCCTCCATGAAACAGTTTATCTAAATGTGTGAAGAGACTGGTGGAAAACATGACACCATATTAATTTCATTTCATATTTATGGCTCCTCTGTAGCAGCCTGGGATCCCTGGATGTGTCTCTTAAAGTGAAGGTGGAAGTCAGGGTCATCACTCAGAGCTGGGCGAGGCTGCAGAATCCAACTCATCTGCTTCCAGGTCATGAGGGGAAGCAGGCTGACCACCTTTCACCCTCTTCCATTTCATCCGTCTGTTCTGAAACCACACTTTTACCTATGGAGAATAGTCATCATTACTTTCAACAGCATTGTCTCATCTCATTATCTCTAGCTGCTTTATCCTTCTACAGGGTCGCAGGCAAGCTGGAGCCTATCCCAGCTGACTACGGGCGAAAGGCGGGGTACACCCTGGACAAGTCGCCAGGTCATCCCAGGGCTGACACAGAGACACAGACAACCATTCACACTCACATTCACACCTACGGTTAATTTAGAGTCACCAGTTAACCTAATCTGCATGTCTTTGGACTGTGGGGGAAACCAGAGCACCTGGAGGAAACCCACGCGGACACGGGGAGAACATGCAAACTCCACACAGAAAGGCCCTCGCTGGCCACAGGGCTTGAACCCAGACCTTCTTGCTGTGAGGCGCCAGCGCTAACCACTACACCACCATGCCGTCCCAACAGCATTGTATTCATTGTAAATATTATATTTGGAGTCACAAGTTACCAAACACCAGCATACACATTTCATACTGTGATGGAATCATTTTTATTTTCTTATGTACCAAATGGTATATGTGTTTTGCAATAAAGTGGCTTACAATCTAACTGTTTTGGTGAGTAAACTCAGAGGAGCACAAGTTATAACTTGACCTTTGGGCCTCCCTCTCAGCATGACTCATGGACACACAGCAGCTTAGGTCATCTGTTCCCACACTATTTTAAAGTATATTCCCTTTTCCCATTCTGTCTGATATTTATTTGAGAGAAAAATGTGGCATAAGGCCAAGAAATATCAAATATAATAGGGGTTGAGATATGGGGACAGAGTTGCAGAGGAATTGAGAATGAATCCGGAGCTGTTTTGGGATCTAGAACAGCTTGGGTGTATTTGTGTGCTTGTACGTGTACATGTGTGTGGGCCTGGGAAAGCCATCTAAGACAGATCTAAGTGTGGTGTAGTCATGAGTAGGATTCATGTGTGTCACTAATATTTCATCTGATTTATGCAACATGGACTATATGGTAGTACAAAACAGGTGAAAGCATTGTACCTGTCTCTCTGTGAGGTCCAAGTTAACGGCAATTTCATAGCGGCGCAGGCGGGTCAGGTAATTGTGATGAGTGAACTCAGCCTCCAGTTCTCTTAGCTGCTCCTTAGTGAAGGCTGTCCTTTCCTTCCTTGCCTTGCAGTTTGAGTCAGGCTTAAATCCGGAGTCCTGGATATCTGAAATTTACAGATCAGGGGAAAAGTCATTAAAATACATTCCAATGGCTGACCTCCATTTCACAGGTTATGCTTAAAGGACTCCCACTTTACGATATATTTAGTGGTTGTTGTGACCTGTCCAGGCCACACACTTCCATGGAGGTGCAGGAAGATCAGAGGCGTAGGACCAAGTTATAGTGTGTCAAGGTGGTAGGGAGCATGCCAAACAGGCTACAGAGGTCTTGCATTAAGAAAGAATGCACCGAGACACTGTTAAAATTGCTACTAAAAGAACAAAGAGTTGGATGGGTACAGCTGAAATGTGTGTCTTTCTCTTTGTGTGATTGTGTGTGGGCATGTTTTATATATCTTGGTGGAGATCAAATGTCCCCACAAGGATAGGATTATCTGACAGTTTTGATCTTGTAGGGAAATTGGTTTGGTCCCAGTGAGGAAACCATGTCTTTATGTCTTTTGTTGTTGCTGCATTTATTTCAAATAAATAAATAAATGTTCAACAGCTAAAAACTTTACTTTTGTTACTGAGATTAAGGTTGTGTATGTGTGTGTGTGTGTGAAATCTGTTCTTTTCATGCTCTCTGCACTCCTTGCCACAGTAATTCAACATAATCTGACAACCCACAATGGAGCAGAAACAGAAAATGCAGTTTGCTATGAAGTGGGAAAGTGGAGACTCTGACTTTTGTCAAGCTGTCTATAAAATACATAAAACACTGTGTGAGGACATGGCAGGTTGAACATTTTCCGTTACTAATGAATTGATTGGTCAGAAAAACGGTTTGTGCCATCCAAACCTTACAAACACAATTAACTCCTGAATCATAGCTCAGCATCAGTAGCGCCACCAAGAAGTGATACAAACCCTGCAAGAAGTCTATAATTTGTCAAAGAATGAATATGTGGCTGCCGTTTGCTAGGTCTACACAGTCAGACTACAAAATAGACATACAGGCAGATGTGAGTGTGGAGAGCCAGACTGTTTGCGAACAGCACAGTAACACTCTTATATGGCAAGTTGTGCTGCCTTACCAGAGTACATTATTAATATAATTAGACTCCCATTGATTTAAACACACTACCACAAGTAGTACATGGACATGTGGTAGCAGGTTGGGGAGAAACACCTGGCGAAGTGTGCACATGTGTATGTGTGTGCGTGTCCGCCAAACAGTCTCCAATAAATTTCCCCAGCAAAAGCCTATAAAGTTTTAGTGAACAGCTCTAACCTCAGCAGGGAGTCTGGAGGACAAATGACATTTGGCAAGTTCTCAAATTGTTGGTCCAAATGAAGCTAAAATAAGTCTGCATGTTAAGTCAACAAAACAACAACCGTCAGTTGGTTTTGCAGCATGCATTTAAAGCTGCTATTACAAGTTTGTCTTTTACAACATAAAGCTGTGTTGCGTAAGATTTTGAAAATACTTAAAGTACTTACATTTTTCTACTCTTCTCCCTATACATTCTATAATCTATGAATCATTTCTTTTCCTGTTTACTGCATTTACATCCCTTACCTTTCATTTCAAAATCACCTAAGATTAAAATAACCTGTGTTTTATTTTATTTTCATTTTTTGGAATGCCTGTGTGCTTATATGTGTTAATATTGCATGTTCTATGTGTATGTTGTCTATGTATATTGAAACTTTTTATTTCCTGCCACCTTGGCCAGGACTCCCTGGAAGAAGAGATAATGTATCTCAATGGGACATTCCTGGTAAAATAAAGGATAAATTAAAAAAAAATTGCCTTATGATCCTGGAATGACCTTTTTTTTTTTTGTAAATAAAATATCTGATAACAATTATGTACAATCAGTACGTGTTTTGTTGTCACACTGTGTGAAAGCCCAATGAAAATACAAAAAGAGCTGGGAATGATTTTCTTGTCAGCACTTACCACTTCACACAATGTGTCATATTAATTTTGTTCTCAGCATTTTATTTTTTCCAAGTATGCAAAACAGTCATATACACATGTAAGCGGAATATTTCACTTTTTAACCTTGAATAAATTTTAGAATGGTGCCTTTTCCTCCAGTCAGTGTTCAGTGAGGATTCTGTTACTGCTTAATGACAGGAAAATGTCAGTAGGTAAGAATGCAGGAGTGGAATCATATGGAAGTTATATTACAGATGTGGTCTGGCATGTTTCTACTGTTAGTGAGCGAGGGTTACATTAAGGTAACGTCGAAAGAGAGGCAGCAGATATTCATACTATATATGAAGTCATAAGACATGGATGTATTGAGGAGATAGAGAACTTCAGGATGGAGGTTTCTAATCATTTTTACAAACCACTCACAATTGTTTCAGAGAGAGAAAAGAATATTGTTTTGCCTTTTTGGCCACTGAATTACAAAACCACTCAAGCGCTATTTGGGAAATATATTTATCTTTGAGAACATTTCCTTTATTCCAGAAAGGCTGCCCTGTCTCAGTTTCCACAGAGAACTTGAAATTAATGCCTGCTCCAGATGTGCCACAAACTTTGACGTTCCATTTTCCTTCGCTCAGAATAGCGCGGAATTGGAAGTGTGCAAAAAGCCCACTTCTACAGCTATTATAATTCATTTCTGAATTTTATTAAACATAACCATCACTGAAATTTACAGTCCTGTAATGTGTTTACATACGATGCTATATTACCACCAGACATTTCTAATTTCTAAACACATCAGAAACAATAAGACACCTAGAAATAATTACTCCAAACCTCTTCTATATTATTTTTTAAAATCCCTGTTTAGTAATATTAAACTCATTACAAATGTGCGTGTCAGAGGATTAGCATCAGTTTCATGACCTCAGTCATTAACACAGGTGAAGTGACTCACTGTTTCACTGTTTCCATCAGATTCATTCAATAATTAAATCCATAGGCTCCTGTTGTAGTTTAGCATTGACTGTCTTCTACATGGCTGTGTCTGTATTATGTTTCGATCAGTTTATTGATCGTTACACCCGACACGTACAATGATCTTATATATGTGACAAAAACAAAATATAGATAATGTATATGGAAACATCGTTGTAGGCATTTGAGCATTACCTAAGTGACTAAGAATTTAAATGATAGAAGGAAACTGCAGAATTATAATATATAAAGATTTTTTTTATGTTTTATGGGTCATCTGCCGTGTCTATTTCTATAAATTTTTTAATTTTCTTTTCCAGTAGAAAAAAAAAATTAAAGTCTGGGGCATTATTTGTGGGGATATAATTACATAGTCTTATTCAGGGTTTTCTTCTGGCAGGTGCAAGATGTTAAAACCTCATTGTTAAAGCCTAACGTTGCTTGTTGTTTCTTCAGCACATTGTGAAATAATTACTTCCTTATGGACGAGCATTGTGGGATTTTGATAAACAAAACATAATGCAATAACAATATCTTTATATTATGTTTAAAAAACCTGTTGATCATTTGAAATATACAGTAATTCTAGCAATCATTTAAAGGTGGTCTATTTTTGTTTCAATGAACTATAAACTTTGAATTTAGGTATTCACAGCAAATTTTTAAAAATCAACAGAATTATTATCTTCTAGAGCTGGAAATGTACATTAAATCTCTCTTGCATCACTGCATTTATTTGTGTAAAATTTATTTCAATTTCCTTCCTAGAGATTTGATTTGTTAAGTTTGTTTCCTATAACATAATATTCAATTTCAAAGCCGTCTAATACACATACGAGTGCAATGTGTTTAGTGTTAAAAATATCATGTGTTGCTGTTTGACATTGTGAAATATTAACATACTGATCTTTTAACGACAGTATACTGATTATGTTTCAGTAAGGCTCTGATCACATGAAATATTGATCAGGAATTTTGCGTAACACTTGATAATTCAGTGAGTTGTTCGTTGTATCTGAATTGACACACAGTTAGATTTCCATTACATAGGACTCACCTGTGAGTTCTCGTTTCCTCTTGCAGCTCTTTTTCTCTGTATCAGTTGTAGCTATGTTCTGAGGCGAGTAATCTCCCTCTAGCCCTGGTGTCACTGTCTCAGGCAGCCTGTCTGCTCCTGCACTGCCCATGTCTGTTCCTCCAGCCTCTCCGACTGTCACAGCAGCTGTATGGCATGGCTCCTGGCCTCTGCCACGTGGCTCACATGGGGTGAACTGCCACTCTGCCCGCTGGTACACGCCTTGTGCCTCCTGGTACAGTCTCTCATCCCGTGGGTATGAGTGTGGCACTGGCACCAGGCATGAGCTGGAGAAGTCTGTGTAGGCCAGAAAGTCAGGTTTCTGATGCAGGGAGAAGGAGGCCTGCTGGTAGGGCTGTAGACCGCCTCCAGAGACACTGGCAGGGTGAGGGGCTCTGGCACAGCCCCAAAGGGCACTGCCAGGATGAGAGCTCCGCATGCAGCTGCTAGCTGGTTGATCCATGCCGAATCAGAAATGAAGACTTGAAGTCACTCACATACAAACACCACAACACACACCCAGTGTGAAGCAGAAGTCCTTCAGTGAGGCAGCTGGCTGGCGCTGACACAAGTCTGTGTGGGAAACGTCCACTTCAGCGCTTGTTTTTACACACACATCATCATCTTGCAGAATCAATCCTGACAAATCACACACTCACTTGCAAAATGTCTCTCCCACTGCTTCAGAGTGTTGGTCTATAATTTAACACAAAGTGTGAGGTCAAACACCCTCCAGTAGTGATATTAGTGCAGCATCTCTTTCTCTGTCTTTCTCTCACTCCTTGGCTCTCTGAAAGTGTTGTGTGTGAACAAGTTGTGGCCCACACTCTCACACCCTCTCATTCAGCATTAAGGTTAACCCACTGTATCCACTCCCAGCTGCATGGGCCACTCTCACAGTTCTGAAGCATTCCTGTCAAGTGATCCCACCTCCCTTTTAAACATTTAGGTGGGAAAGAGTGGCAAGTTTATGGAGTGTAACGTGAGCTTGCAGAGGAGGAGTCCTGCAGGCCACATGTTGGTACCCTACAACCCAGCCCTGCTTCATCTACTATTAATCATGGAGGGAATTTTATATGCACATCTAATGGGATTTCCAGGCACAAGCTTTAAAGGAACATTGTCTGTAAAGTTTAAAACGAACACCCACATGGGAAATCAGTCCAACTTTTCTTTTTGTTCGCCTCAAAAACCAATTTTCATCTTTTTTTCATTTGTATGCAATTTAGTTTTAACCCCTAGATCATATTGTGTGTGACAGCAGTGGCAGTAAGAAATGACTTCCTCCACAATGCTATAAAAATCAGACTATGGTACTTTTTCCACACAGATTTAAGCTTAAGAAAAGAAAATATATGAAAAAGACATGCATCTGTTAATATAAGCATCAAAGTTCCAGATTCGCTTGAATTACATCATTATTAAATACTAAAATAGATATGTCTATGACCATTTTAAAATATGTACTATTTCGGTCTGTGATTTCAATTAAATTTTAATTATAATAAGCTCCAGGAGTGGCTTACCATAATTTGAAGATACGCTTAAAATGTGCAATTATTGAAAAGTGAAACACATTTCTTCTCTCGATTTAGTGCAAAATATTACTTACGAACCTTTTCCTAATTACATTTAGGTAAGATCTGAAAATGAGTAATTTTTTCTAACCTATTTTAGCAATGTGTAAAATCTTTGGGTGTAATAAATATTTTGTTATGGTAGAACATATTGTAGACCCCCCCCCCATACACACACAATGAGCATTAGGATTTGAAGCATACCGTGCTTATCATTGTTAATCACAGTTAATCCCTGAAAAGATACTGTTTATGCACAATGTGTGAGTGCATTTTGTGAAAGTGGTCAGACTGTTATTTCTGCACATAATTTGAACCATTACCTCACATTCTTTGCCTCCGGCTCTTTTAGTGAATCTATGAGTCTCAGTTATTAGTGAATGTTTATACTGACTCATTGCTCTTAGCTGCTGTGCGGCCTCCTCTGTTATTTCAGCACATTTGAGGTTTGAATCGATCTCCGGGGCTCAGACTTGTTGAGAATGATGGAAATTATATGTTTACATTGCTATTTGTAAATAATTGTGGTTGATGCTCCAACTTTTTCCTCATACTGTTCCTTGGCTCTCTGTACAGGCGGCCTTGTCCTCACCTCCAGCAGCATATTCGGCTGAGCCTGAAGGGGCTGAGGTCAGCCTGAAATCTTTTCTCTTTCCCTTTAGCCAGCAAATATCTGAGCCATGAAGCATCCCCCTCTTTATTGGCATTGTGGGCCATGCCATAACCACAGGGGTCTGGGGTTACCCAGCATTTGTGGTTAGTGAAGGCCATCTGCGGGAGAGCTGTATATGTGTGTGTGTGTGTGTGTGTGTGTGTGTGTGTGTGTGTGTGTGTGTGTACACATTTTTGGAGGGAAAGTAGATGTAAGTCATAAGTTGATCACCCCAAACTGAAACCTGTTGCTGTCACTCTGGTAGGGCAGTTTCAGGGCAGCGAGAGTGTTTTCATGTTTTCGTTTGATCCATCTTCATGACACAAGGGAAGATGAAGTGGATGGGAGGCAGGAGTATGGGCACGCTGGGTCACCACAGCCTGGGGTCAGAAAGCTGCAGGAGCCCAGAGGAGCCCATGGCCCTTCTGCACCCCTGCTGATGTCCACTTCATTCAGCACACCAGGTCCAACATACACATGCTGATTGCAAGAGCTTGGCAAATATTTCTGTTTATTATATTCATAGTTTAATTGGAGCAGGTCATAAAATATTAAAGTGACTGAATAACAGTGTTTTAATAAAAGCAACATGTTTGTTATTATCAGATTCTTCAACAAACAGTGCATTACTTACAACTATGCTTGTTCAGAACCAAGAAATCACCACCATAAGTAATCATGTCCTTTTTTTCAAAGGTTTGCTCTAACACTGGATAATAAACCAAGCTGTGCACCAAAATTGTCATTTTGTTAAACCCAACTTTCATTATTTATTTATTGTATGCAATTTAGTTTTAACCCCTAGATCATACTGTGTGTGGCAGTAGTGGCAGTAAGAAGGAAATTAATTCTTCCATGATGCTGTAAAAATAAATAAATAAATAAATAAATAAATAAAATTTAAAAAACCACATATGATAGTATTTTTTCCACCCAAAATTATACTTCAGAAAAGAAAATATATTTAGACATACATCTCTTAATATAAGCACAAAATTTCCAGATTCATTAAAATGACATAATTGAACTGAACATTGAATTGAAACTCCTGATTATTATTATTATTATTATTATTATTATTATTATTATTATTATTATTTAATTAATACCAGGTTCCTGAAGAAAAAACATTCTCTTCATAATCATATTTCTCTTTCCCCCCCAGTATTCCCTAGGAATTTTTGCAGGCAAATGAAAAGACAAGCAAACAGTATATGGTAAGTCACATTGAATCCAATTGCACTGCTGTGCAAAGATAAAAAGAGAAAAAGCTTTTGTCATCTCTGGGTGGTTACCCATGAGGCACATGGTGGCAAAGTGAGTAGTGCTGTTGCTTCACAGCTCCAGGGTCCTCAGTTTGAACCTTTGTTTATGTGAGTGCCTGTATGGAGTTTCTATGCATGTTCTCCCCATGTCCAAGCAGGTTTCCTCCGGGTTCTGCTGTTTTCTCCCACCTCCCAAAAACATGCCAGGAGGTGGATTGGCTATGCTAAATTGCCCCTAGGATGAGGGTATGAATATGTGTGTGCATGGAATCTTATTCAGTGTGTGTCCCTGTCTTGCATCCAGTGTTCCCGGGATAGGCTTTGAATTTTTCACAAACCCTGACCAGTAACCAAGTGGTTACTGAAGATGAATGAATGAATGTTTGAATGAATATGTGAATGAATTTAATGAGTTAGAATGAATGTGTATTTTTCTCTACCCCATAACCT